>NC_138237.1:4253990-4263990 GCF_964197995.2 Scardinius erythrophthalmus | reverse complement strand
ATGGCAACACTCGCTCTACTGCGAGTAGCAGCCGGAGTAGCTCTCCTGCTCCAAGTCTAACGCCCGTTTCACATATATTTCGTTTGCGGTGAGTATTTTTTCCCGTACACTGCACGAGGATGCAGTCCGTCGATGATCGATCCGTTCCAGTTGCGGTGCGTATACAGCAGTGCAGAGATCGTTTCTGCATCGAGTCTATTTCTGCTGTGCTGCAAACGCTGAATTAAAGTGACAGCGCATGTTTCGTGATCAAAATGAACACCGATTGACCTGAAAATGTAGTAATTTCACCATAAGTGCGATTAATTAAATAAAATGTAGTAATCTCACCATACATGTATTTAATTAATTACTACTTTTTTCACTTTAAGACTGAGTTAAAGCAAGGAAAACTACAATTTACCTCAACAAGGCGACATAATGAACAACACTCGTCTCATTCGTGGAGGTGGAAAAACAAGTTCTTTGTGACATGCAAGATTTATTGTATTAAAATTTAAATACAAAAGATTTTAATATAAGTACATGGTTAAATATTTTACCACTTGCTTGAGCAATTTAATATATAATTATATAGAAGTAATGCATTGAATAATACATTGTTTAAATTGTGTTTACGTGAACGCGCGTTCACAGCAGTGGTGCGTCTGACAGGATTATTCTCTCCAATAAATGCATCATAGAAATAAAAACTTCTCATAAAAAAGCCCTTTTAAAATTTGTTTGTCATATATATGTATTAACTAACATTAACGAACAATGAATGACCAATATATTTGTTAGTATTTATAAATCTTTTTTTAGTTGGTAGTTAAAAAATAAAACTATTTAAGCTCTGGTCCATTAATATTAACAAATACTTCTATAAATTTAACAAAGGTTTTTGCAAAAGTCAATTTTAAAAAGATTTAAATATGTTTATTTATTTTTTTAAAGAGATATCTTATGTTAACATTTTTTAACTTTTACAAACCATTACCCTCCCAGACAATTTATGTGACAGATAGATAGATAGATAGATAGATAGATAGTGTCTGTGTCAATTTTCCCCAAACAAACCAACCAACCCCCCCCCCCCCCCCCAACCTGTAAACCTAGGGGAAACACTGATTTCGATTCAATTCTTGTGATTTGATTCAATATTGACTCATTTGGCTAAATATTAGGTAACGTTTCACAAGACAGGCGTTACTTTTTCTCAAAAAAAAAAAAAAAAGCCCTCTCAGCTGGTATAATTTAAGGTTAAAATAAGTAATATAGTACACATATTTAGCCAAATACTCTCTATAGCTCTTTTTTTCTAGCCAATTAAATGGCTTTCCTGAGGTAAATGTTATGTGACGATTGTTCTCCAGCTGTTTTACCTCTTTCCGCGGTTGAAAAACACTTATTGATCGATATTATGAATGAGGAATATACATTTCGGTAAGTTATACTGTATCTTTCAACATTGTTAATTCGTGTTTATTTATTATTTGCTAGAGATGACCAGTTCACGTGCCGCTATAGGAATCTGTTACGTCACATTAAAACGGCAAAACGGTATTTATTGTTTGAATTTCATAATAGAATTGACAGAATCTGAGAGCTGAGATTTTTTTAAATATCAAGATTCATTAACTGCTCAATTGTCTGTCGATCTCCGTGTCCTCTTTGCTTCACGATTTTTCTGTGCGTTGGACGTTGTTGTTCCTGATCTGTATCCCCAACAGTAGCCTAGCCGTAAAAAAGTTTGTCATCTTTGGCAGCGTTCCCAAATACTTATCAGCGTCTTTTCACTTGTTTTCTTTTATTTGAGCCGCTTGGGTAACTTCGAAACTTTACATTTTCGCGTTTAGACTCGTCTTGCTCTGGGGATCAATTGCTCTATTTCCCAGTCCTCCTGTTACTGCGTGTTGTTTATCTTTCGCGCCGCGCACTTTTTGCACAGCCTTGTCACTTTCGCAGATGCGCAGTAAAAAAAAAAAGTGAGATAATGGAATAGTCCAATGTAGTGAGGCGGGGGGGCCCCCTCCTGTCTACGACACTAATGATTGATGCCATTTTTCGCAAATGGAGTTTTAGAAATATATAATAAAAAAAATAATAAAAAAATAAAAACTTAAGCATAAGTTAATAGGGCATTTTGGGGGCCCCTAGGTAGCTCGGGGCCCAAGGCAATTGCCGACCTTTGCCTAATGGTAAAGTCCGCCCCTGTATATATATATACACACAATACCTCTGGGCTGTAATGCAACTTTTTAGGCTTGGAAATAAGTGAGTTTAAAACTTCACCGGTTTCTATGTTCATTAATTTCCACACATAAATAACAATACTCCACATTATTGATTGTTAGTCAATTAATGATTGATATTGATTTAAGCTATTTATTATTGTTTTATTTGTTAAATCTGTTTTTATTTAATATTCTTTTTTTATTATTTAGTCATTTTAATCTTTTTTTTTATATAATTTTAATTTTATAATTCATTTTAATCTTATTTATTTGATTAATTTATGAATTATTTGTTTAAATATTTTAATCTTTTTATTTATTTTATTATTTATTTCATTACTTTATATTAAAAAATCAATTTTAGTTTTATATTTGTTATTTATTAATTTAATTTATTTATCTTAAAAAATGTTATTCATTTTAATCTTTTTATTATTTATTATTATTATTATTATTTGGCCAAAAACACGTCCACAGAACCCAAGCACTTCCTTGTGGCCCCCAGGGGGTCCCCGGACCCCAGTTCGAAAACCCTTAACTTGGATGACATAGAAACCGCATCAATACCATGCCATTATTTAAAGTACTTTTTGTAAAGCCTGATTAATTAATGGTGCTGAAGCCTATTAATGATATTTTTCTCTTGAGAGGGATGCATCGTTTCCATTGAATCATTTGGGGAAATGCAGCACTGAAACGCTGCAGTGCAGCCAGACAGAGTGTGTGTGTGTGTGTGTGTGTGTGTGTGTGTGTGTAAAAGGGGTGAATTGCAGACATAAGGTCGAGCTCTTCAAAGACACGCACAGACGGGCTCTTGTAAGCGGGCTCTTAAATGGGCAGCCGTGTGGAGTGGCCCTCACATGTCTGTCTGAAGGACCAATACACTCTCCTCATCTGAGATTAACCATCTCAATTTACTGACCAGTCACACCCCGCCACACACACACACACACACACACACACACACACACACACACACACACACACACACACACACACACACACACACACACACACACACACACACACACACACACACACACACACACGGGCATTCATTCACACACTCACAATAACAATAATCACGTGTACTCACTCATAAGCAACTAGCAATTTCCTTCACTCTTGCTCCTCCTCTCTTCAGGAGGGCCCTTGAGGACCTTCCACAGGGGTCAGAGCTGGCCCTTGTTTCCCTGTGCAAACCTGTGGATCTAACGGAGACACTGCGGAGGCTGTTAGTGCCCTGGTAAAGCTAGCGCCATCGATCCGGTGGTCTGGTCTTAAAGAGCCGACTCGATGCCCAGTCACAGTCGCTGGTTATGGGACAGAAATCAAATCCTAGGGCAGGTAGAAGAGCTTTAATGGACTCAAATAATGCAGGCACAGAGAAATCCTCACACACACACACACACACACACACACACACACACACACACACACACACAGAGAGAAAAATAAAACAATATTCATTCTCTTCTGCTCTTGATATTCTAAGTTCGTCTGTCTTTTATGTGAGGCTGAAGTCAATTCAGTTCAATTCTGCATGCGTGTATTTTTGAAGCGGTTCATCGATAAACGCCTGTCGGAGTGTTTATTCAATATCACTTGTTGTATTGAATAAATCACCTGCTAACTCATTGATAAATGAGACATCAAATATTTATCAAAACAACCCAGTTCACCGTTTAGTATTATAAGAATCCACTCTCTCAAGAGCGTTAAACACCGTGTCCCGCAAATCGTTTTACAAGTGTTTTTGGTTTTACCAAATAAGCGCCTACGAAAATAAAACAGAGGACATCGATGAAGTTTAGCTTGTTTTTTCATGGATATTCAAAATAAAAATGCATAAAATATGAAAAAGAATTATGAAGAAGTATGAATGTGTTTCTGATCTTTCATGTAAGGGACACAATTATGACAATTTTCTTTAAAACCAAAAAAAACCTTAAAGTGGAAGCCTATTCAACTATGAAAAAAAAAAAAATTGTTTACAATTAATTTATACAAACATCAGGATACTCTTCTGCATTGTTTAGAGACAAATTATGTTTTTTGATAAAATGTGTTCAGGTATCATTAATGAAATGGAAAAGAGATTCTGCTAAAGACAGTCGTAAACGAAAATAAAATAGACTAAATTATTCATTTACCATGGTAAACATAGTGCCAAAATACCATAGTAACAGTAAAGTCGTTGTTACTACAGTAATTGTGGAACAAAAATGTTTTGAAACCAATGTTTAAAGGGGATCACATGCTTATTAGGATTTTAAATGGCATTTTGGCATAAACTGCGGTAATTAAAGGTAACTTTTTGTTTAAGTAATCTTAACTTTTACACAGAATCTGATCTTAAGTACTTATCAACAAAAATCACTCACCCATCGCAACACTTTTCACATTTCCGGGTTTCTCAGAGCCGGAAGTCATCATAGTTGGGTAAACTTATAGAGGTGAATGAGAGACTGCATTAAATATATTTCTTCGTTTCCATTTGCTCAAATAACTCCACAATATTGTTTTCACAACTTAAAAAAAATAGTAAAATAAAAAAAAAAATAGAGAGAGATTGATAAAGGCAGTGAGAAGAAAGACATACTGTCACTCCCACAGCTGTATTAAAAACACCTCACAGCAGTTAACAAGTTTTTTTTGTAATTTGATGCAAAGGTAATATAATAAAAAATATAGAGCTATAAATGTACATACATGTAAAAAAATAAATTAAATTAAAATATAAAAAAACTTTAACTGACCGTTAAAACGCATCATCACAGTCTGTGAGGGTCCTCCGCGGGAGTTGCCACGGTAACAGCTGCGGGGGCGAGCGCGCAGGTGAATCCGAATCCACGGTGTTCTCACGGCAACGGAACCTGTCGAAAAGAAATCGCTGGTGGGTAAGTTTAAAGATACATTTCAATTTCGCCGGAATAAAAGCTTAAAGTGAGCTTAAGATGACGAACAGATGTGAAGACTGAGGCAACGCGTGCTGCGTTTTAACGAGGCTAGCCGTTAAACGGCAGTTAAAACACCGCGCGCTTGAACTTTAACTCCACTCGACTGATTTAAAAAGCTACAAAACTCTCACGGAATAGAAGAGAAAAACCTTTTAAATGTTTGGAATTGATTTCAAGAGAAAATCCCTTCTTTTACATGTTTGAATCTATTGTCTTTTGTGAAGGGAGATGCTCCTCAGAGCTTCAATTTAACACTCAAACACATGAGGAATATTAAGCAGTCGTCGAAATACTTTCTAGTCTTTTCCATTGAGACGCAGCCTCTTTTTACTTTTGGTGTAAGAAAGTTTTACACAAGAACATTTTAGGTTGCCTAGGCCTACAAAAACCTGAAAAATGTTTTGTATCCTGGCTGCATTACATTCAGTTGTGCGTTAAAATCTCAATAATTCAACAGTCCATCAATTATTTCTCACTTAATGATCTCTTCTGATCTTCACACCAACCCATCTTTGATTTTGATACATAGCCTATATTGATCTAGCCTGGCTAACGTCAGACCTCTTCTCATTGAGACTGGGAACCACATGTTCATATTCTCGTATTTGAGGCGTGGTTTACGAATGCCCAGAGCCGTTTATTGGGCGCTACGAATGTCTATCAAATGCGCCTGTACAGCTCATAGCCAATCGTTTCAATTATACCAGATGACGTATGTAGAGCGGCAGAAATTCGACGAGGAAGAAGACGAAATAAACTTGCGTTCTAAACTACTTAGAACACTATCTAAGGCTGCATCGAAAGGTAACTTCGCGTCTGATGCCATGTTGGATCCATAGATATAAACAAACTGCTTCGGTGTGTCACACAGACGTCGTCATCTCCTCGTTCTGTGATTGGTTCCCTTTTTGAGGGGAAAATCTGGTCCATGGTGTCCAGGCTGCCTAGCAGCGTGAATAAAATCGCGCTTCGTGCAAGGCAGCATGGGAAAACCCAGGCTAATATTGATCAGACCAGTGGCGTTGCATCTGGAATCATACTATCTTGAGTATTTACTTATTTTGAATAAGTAATCGCTTCAGAAGAGCTAAAAAGTAGGCTATGTTCTATGTATTATGAATGTAATCCAGAGACACATCCGCCATGTTGTCGTTATCATGTGACCTACCTACCCGCATCAGTTGTGTCGCTTCACTGCCATTCACTAATCCTCTCCTGTGGCCTTATGGGATAGTAAAGTGTCCATCATATGCACACTTTTGAATCTTGCCGGAAGTATTAGGGTCATACAGGAACTTTTCGCCTACTCTTTTATGAGTACTGTGAATTTGGATATACTACTCTAGTTACATACTGTTTTTCGCCTACTGTAATGTAGGGAAGTATGCGATTTCGGAAGATTTTTATGTGAACTTCTCTATTAAATTACTTGCTTTTGATACTTTATGTAAACCAGTCATTATTGCTTTGTTGTGATTATATGTCTTTACAGTCATTTTAATTCACTTAGGTCTATTTTTATTACCACAAAAAATATCTGACTACTCAACTGTCAAAATAATTGACCAATTACTCGATTACCAAAATAATTGTTAGTGACAGCCCTAGATTAGTTAAATGATAAGTAAAATGCACTTGCGTTGTTTTGCATTTTGTGACTTTCAGTCAAATAAAAGACTATTTTTCCAGACATATTTTGTCATTGAAGATTTCTTAAATATAGCTAGTGTTTCTTAAATATATCGTCTCGTTCTCGTGAACCCAGTATTGTGTATTGTCTCATGATCTAAGTGTATTGTACTGTATTTGTATAAATTGGTTCTAATTGCTTTAAAACTTTTTAATGTTGGGCAAAATGTGTGTTTGTAACAGTTTTAGTTGTTTTAGCTTCTTGTGCTGACATGGACAAATGACTAAACGGCACTTTGCCACCTCAGCAAAACCAAGACCGATCCACTAACACACACACACACACACACACACACACACACACACACACACACACACACACACACACACACACACACACACACACACACACACACACACACACACACACACACACACACACACACACCGTCCTACTCCAGTAAAGACCAGATTGGAGAGAAAGAGAAGTACCAAAAGAAAAGGAAAAACACTCAAGGTTTATATGAAATTTTACAAAACTGGTGTGATTTGAACAAACCCCTCACCTCATATATCATAGAAACTTTAGGCTTTGTGTGTGTGTGTGTGTGTGTGTGTGTGTGTGAGTGAGTGAGTGTGTCGGTGTGTGTGTGTCCGCGTGTGTGAGTGTGCGTGTATATATGCGTGTGTGAGTGTGTGTGTGTGTGCATGTATATATGCGTGTGTATGTGCGTGTGTGAGTGCGTGCGTGTATATATGCGTGTGTGTGTGTGTGAGTGTGCGTGTATATATGTGTGTGTGAATGTACCGGTATATATGCGTGTGTGAGTGTGCGTGTATATATGCGTGTGTGTGCGTGTGTGAGTGCGTGCGTGTGTGAGTGCGTGTGAGTGTGTGTGTGAGTGTGTCTTTGTGTACAACTAGGGGTGGGCGATATGGTAAAAATATCATATCACATTTTTTTCCAAGAAAATCATAATAAAAAAATAATAAACTTTTGTGAACTGCAGTGTCCCGTGAGTGTAACTCTATTTCTGCGTCAACATGTGATGTGATTGTGAATGTACGTCACATTTTACAGTATTTTGGGATGGAGGCGCCTGAACTGCAACTGATAGAATGCACTGTAGCACGATACTGTGATATTTCTCCAAAAGCAGACCGTGGAGACATTTTAATCGTCCGCGATAAAAAATCTTGATATCGCTCACCCCTATGTACAACTATGTTTGTGAGGACCGGTTTGAGTTTTAGACAGTCAGAGTGAGGACAGAGAGAGTAAAGTGAGGACATTTTGGCCGGTCTTCACTTTCTGAAAGCTTTTAAAAGGTCAAGACTTGGTTTTAGTGATCAGGTTATAGTTAGGGGTGGGAATCTTTTACCATCTCACGATTAGATTCGATTCCGATTCTTGAGGCCACGATTCGATTCAAAATCGATTTTCGATTCAAAAAGATTTTCGATTCAAAACAATTCGATTTTATTCATAATGATTTCTAATCAGGTTTCTGATCATGATCTACTCTCATCTGCTTTGCTATACAAAATGACAAACATAATGACAGACATTAAAGTGTCTTTTTCACATTTATTAAGTTCAATTCTCAGGGAAATGCCTTTTATCAAAAACATTGAAAAAATGTTTTTACTTGGTACTTTTAAAGCAAAGTATTTATGATGACCCATAACGAACTTACTTCTAATACTTCCTATATTAATTTTATTAATAAAACAAATGGAAGTGATTTGGCAAGTCAACTGTAAGGTTATATTTGCCAGCATATGTCCCAACATTGCTGAGAACCAACAGGAAAATAAATGTGTGCTTGTACTAGCAGCATACTTGTAGTAAATTAATACAAACTTCAGCATATTCTGAATCTCTAGCATAGTAAATGTTAGCATTTAATAATAGACTTCTAACCAACATCCTCTTGTTAGTTCCAATTATCAATATAATCCTTCATACAAAAAAAAAAAACATTTTGCTGTAGCAAATTCACAAACAGTTTTCGTTCAAAAATAGCGAATTATGTACCAGAAGCTATCATAACATATAATGCTTGTGGACTTATGCATATTCTGAATAATTAGTAACATACAAAGTCGCTCTTGACTTATAGTACACAACTAAATAATAAAGAGTTATGACTTGAAATGTTTGCTGTATACCACAATCAAAAACAGCTTATACAAAGAAAGTGAATGAACATCTGCAGAGAGTAACTTACAGTCAAAATGTAACTTTTTGTGACTGGCATTGCACATTTGGCGCTCAGCCATCATGCGTCCGTTATGTGCGCGTCTCTGTTATGTGCACGCCACAGACTGTCCGCGCACGTGCACGTCCGCTTCAGAGTTCCGCCTTTTGCGTTCCGTCAATGTTACGTTATTAGAATTTTTTTTTTTTTTTTTAGAAAATCGATTTTTGACATTTGTGAATCGATTCAGAATCGTCCACGTCCCGAATCGCGATTCATCTAAGAATCGATTTTTTCCCCCACTCCTAGTTATAGTTAGGTTTAGGGTTAGTGTTCGGGTCAGGCAGTTAGTTGTGATGGGAAGAGTTTGTGTAAGGAGCTACAGATATCATTGTGTCAATGAATGTCCTCACAAAGATAGATGCATAAGAATGTGTGTGTGTGTGTGTGTGTGTGTGTTCATGTTTAGATTCCAGTATTTTGGTCTGACGTTCTTCCTGCATCTGCAGTTTACCGCATCTGTGCTGCGAGAGCGTCTGAACAGGAACCAGATACTTCATCCCTCTCGGCACAAACACTCACGAGATCGATCGACACGGCGACGCCACATGCCATACTGCGCTGGAAGAAGGCGTCACACACACACACGACGACGAGGTTTGTGAAATATTCATACAATGAGATGAACTTAAAACTCAGAGGAAGAGAAACTCGTCAGCGCCTGTGACAGAATCAAACGCCTTTGAAGGCAAACGCACAAGCAGACTCCATTAACAGACCATCACAGGGGGGAAAACACTCTCTATCAGACAGACAGACTAATGACACTGAAACATGCAGATCTGAGACACTTGGAGAGGGGCTGATATGATGCCTGTGTGGTTGTTGAGGGGAGATAATTGCCAACGTAGCATTAGCACTCTTATCCTGCAGACGGCCCAGACAGAGAGAGAGAGAGAGAGAGAGAGAGAGAGAGAGAGAGAGAGAAAGAGAG
>NC_138237.1:4223484-4253790 GCF_964197995.2 Scardinius erythrophthalmus | reverse complement strand
ATTTTTACGATCGCTACACGTAACGCATGCCCCCCCGGGAGAAAATTTTTTACATTTTAAAGATAAATTCCTTAATCTGCACTTTGCACTTGTGCACTTTGAGTCACTCGAAATCTGTGTTAAAATAAATAATAATCCACCCGCCAACAACCCATATTCTGTTAATTTAGATATCTGCATCTGATCAGTCACATTACAATTATTCAATTAAGCATGATAATATGGTAACATATCACACTGAAGTAGGCTGATTTAAAATTAACATTTATTAAATTAAAAGTTCTTCTTTGGCAAGATTACATTTCCTTTATAGCCTAAACAGAGGCTTTACTCCTTTAAACTTAAATTGTCAATGTTTCATTTTTGAAAACACTCTTATCGGAATAATTTTTGTACCTTTATAAAGAGCTTTATAATGCCTCTAAATTTCAATTTCAAATTCTTACATTTTATCAATAAATTCAATTAAAATAATAAGACACTAGGCTGTTACCAATCAAATTAAATAATTTACATTGAAAAATTATAACTGTATTAAATGAGATTATGAGATTGTTTTAAATATTTTTTGAATACACAAATAAGGAATGTTGAAAAGAATGCTACTTTTTAAAACTAAACCGCCAGTAGGAGGCGGCAGGTGGCCGTCTTAATGAGCGAGTCATTGAGTCATTCATTTAAACGATTCGTTCAAACGGCTGATTTATTCAGAATGAGGCGGTTTAATAATGGGTAATTGAATCTTTGACTCGAGTGATTAGTTCAAAACGCTGAATCATTCAGTAATGAATCATAGATGCATGTTGCTGTGAGATGCGCTATGGTTCTATTGTTTGGAACTATTTTCGCTGCTGAAACAGAACAAAAACCGTCATTGCGTCTAAAAATGTAAGTAACTTAAAGGTTGTCTAAGCGATGTCAGGCCAAAACATTTTTTGTCACATACAGCAAACATCTCCTCACTATCCGCTAGCTGCCTGTCCCCTGAACACACTGTAAAAAAACGCGGTCTCTGTAGACACCACAGGCTCCACAAACGGCAACAAAAACAAACTGTGCTCACCCGCACCCCGAAACATAACAAACAGAGCTCCAGCCAATAACCGACAAGAAGTGTTGAAGGGTGGGGTTTGCGCGTTTGCGGGGTTAGTGCGCGTGCACATGAGGTGGGTGTGTGGAGGAGAGAGATGAAGAGGGAAGTTTGAATTATGGCCGACACACGACCAAATAGACGACGTTCCGATGAACAGAACAACTTGCAAGAGGGACAAGGATAAGGAACGCGCGAAGTCCCGAATTTACATTGGAAAAACCTTTGAAATGTGGCGAGACCTCCGCCGGCAGAAGGGATTAGCTAGCAGCTACTATCCGACATTCAGTTGCTCTGTTTTTGCAGAACAGGTAAATCCACTTTTCTTTCTAAACTGACGTTCATGTTCGCCAAACCAACACAAGGATGTAATTAGCTAGATTTATGCAGTCAGCGTTAACTTTGGTGAATACAACATGTATGTTTCTAGCAGCGATCAATCTCTATTGTAAATGATCAAGCAAATTCACAGTAGGGCGACAATTTGTGTAAGTTAAGGGTTGTTTTCACCCACGGTTTGTCGTGAATTTGAATGTTCATTTATAGGCTATTGACAACTTTGACTAAATTGGTTTATAACGCCGCCGTTGTTTATGCTCACTGGGAAACGCGAAGCTAAACGTTATCTTGCTATCATTGCGTCCTTGTATGGGAGCTATTTATAACCTCAGGTGGCAAAACGATTTTAAGATAATTTTTCTCTTTTTCTGCATTCTGTTCTGCAATATATAAAAGCATTTATCTAACTTGGCGACATTACACATTGAATGAAGTATCAGTAAAACTTAACTTTGTAGTGACTATTTTGACTTTCCTTTATGCCGGAAGGGAGGGGAGGAGGGAGGAGACGGGATGAGGAGGAGGGAGGGTCTAGCCAGCCTCCGTTTTGTTTGACAATAATTCGAATGTCAACAAGAAGAAACGTCTCCCGGGATCGCTTAGACAACCTTTAATTTTAACTATTTGTTTATTGAACTGTTATGAAATCAATATCTCGGTTTCAATCGTGATGGCATTCAGGAAAACAGCACTCTGGTCGTGTGTAGCCTATATAACGTTATTGTTTCTTAACTATAATTAATATGTTGTGCGCGAACCTCAACAGCGCTGTTACCGTCCGTACATTAGGTAAGTTACCATGATGGGAGTTCTGTGTCTTTATTACACTCAACACATTATAATGATGTATCTGTCTTCCACCCTTGATTGAATGGAATGTTATTATTACTTGGCCCGCTCGACCCGCGGATTATGATCCGTGCAGCACTATCTGCAAACTATACGGTTTGAGAATGGACACAAGCAGGAACCGCAACAGAACCGTCACGGTGTAAAAAGTGTATATGAGCACGTGACTGTCTGTCCGAGTTTTGTCGAGAGGCGGAGGCGGCCGCCTCATAATTGTCTATGCAGGAAAAACCCTGTATATATATTAGTGCTGTCAAAGTTAGCGCGTTATTAACGCGTTAACACAAAATCATATTAACGGCACAAATTTTTTTAACGCACGATTAACGCAGTGCGTATTTTATGTTTGACCCGTGGCCCAACCCCTAGTTGGAGAAATGGAGATTCACAGTGTTGCCAACTTGGCGACATTGCAGAACCCTTTAGCGATTGTTTCCCTTCAAAAAAGCGCCCAAACCTTATTTAGTTTCTGAGAATCTACCGGTACCGCCGGTACTGCTCTCCCAGCACGCGCGCGCCTCTCTCTCTCTCTCTCTCTGCGTCTCGCAGCGCTTTAATTCAGTTAAACACAGATAATATGTTGCTTCTCTAATTTTACATACAAGCATAGCCGAAATCATAGCACAGATATTGTCTTTATCTTATGTGTATTTGATTTCATCAGACGACGGTTCGATTATCAGGATTTTTGAGAGCTGGTTATGTCTTAATGGGTTGCGTTTCAGTCACCATTTCATATTCATTCCGTTGTTTGACTGATAACAGAAACAGTAAGATATACCAATGAAAACAGTTTTATTGAGAATTTAACTTCAAAATGGGCACAGAGAGAGACAAACTAATGTATAATAAATAATAAATGTACATTTAGCATTTTCAGAAGAGCTGCCTTGTCATGCAAAAATCTAAACATGTAAACAATAGCTCAGTGTAAAGAAAGAAAAGTAATGGGAACCTAATATTTCTTTGTTCTTTCTACATGTGTCTAATAGACATGAACAAGTTCTTTGAAAAACATCTATGACCTTTGAAACATCTTCAATGTCTCGTCTTCATGCTCTATGTTGACTATGGTTTCAAGAATAAACATACATTTGCATAAAGCATCCATATTTATCCATGCCCATGTTGATTAGAGTATTACAAACTTGAAAAGTATTAATTTACGGTACATTTAGAACAGATAAAAAATGTGCGATTAATCGCGAGTTAACTCATGACAATCATGCTATTAATCGATTAAAATTTTTAATCGATTGACAGCCCTTATATATATATATATATATATATATATATATATATATATATATACTAGGGGTTGCACGACTACTGATTTCTGCTAGTCGATTTCTTATCAAAACAATACTCGAGTTACTCGACTACTCGTCGTTTATGCTACTGTATATGAAAAGACATGAAATAGCTAGATCTTATCAATAAACATTTATTAATTCATAGCCTAATGCAACAATTACATAAGTAAACTCTCAAAACATTATAATTATGACATTTCATTTTTAAATTTTCATGTAACAGTCTAAAGCCAAATAAATAGCAGTTCTTGCCTTTCATTTCAGACGGGGCAGTTCACATATCGCGTCTTTTCCGCTCTCAAGGTCGTTATTTCAAATGTAGGCGCGCGGCGAGCGCGCTCATAATGAAAGCAACGGACGTGGTGCGCTAGTTTGTCCAGGCGGGTTTTTCCTTCTCATCTCCAGAAATATATCTAGTAGTAAAGCTAATGCAAGGGCTAGAAATAAATTAATCCTTTGCTGAATGATACTTCTTCGTCGTCATCATGTAGTGCGCAGTTTGGTTGCATAGCAACGACAGACGCCACGGGAGCGCAAGTGCTTGAAGGAGACAGCGGCACGGCCACGCGCGCTTTCCACACGTTTTTAGAAGCAATAACGGCCTCTTGCAGAGTTGGCCAAATTACAATATTTTTGTCATCCTTGATGAAATTCTTCCACACATCTGACGCGTGGTGTCTGTTGGTGACGTTCGCCATTTTTAATTAATTTATGTTTAATGGGCGCTCGAGTAGTCGATTGTTTCCGACAGCGTCGACTAGTGGTTGAAGTAGTCGATCTATCGACTACTCGACTAGTCTATGCAAGCCCTAATATATACATACACACACACACACACAGACACACACACACATATATATATGTATATATAGTCCTATCATATTATAAGAATATTTAGACTTATATATTTTAATATATCATTTAGATTATTAGTACAATTATTATTAATAATATTCTTAATAAATTCTTAAATATTTCCAGTTTGTCTTAAATGTAAAATGAATCTCAAAATTTAAATATTGCAGCTATTTCTGCTGTCAGTCAGTTAGCAGCACATCTTATTTTCAGACACTGCAAAAATTTATAACATGAAGAAGAAAAAAAAAATACTTAAAGGGCAACTATAATGACTCTTTTCACAAGATGTAAAATAAGTCTCTGATGTCCCCAGAGTGTGTATGTGAAGTTTCAGCTCAAAATACCCAACAGATCATTTTTTACAGCATGTTTAAATTGTCATTTTTTGGGGCTCAGAAAAACGCGCTGTTTTAGTGTGTATCCCTTTAAATGCAAATAAGCTGCTGCTGCCGGCACAGGGGGCGGAGCTTCACGAGCTCGCGCTTCAGTTAGGACAATCTCATCTGATAATATCAGAACAGAAACTCTCAGTTGCGGTGTTCATTTCGGACAATAATGCATTGCCCACAGAGCCAGAGAATATATACTGTATAGAGATAGAACAGGTATAGTTTAGTTTAATTATGGTTATAACTTATTTGTCATCTGCTTTTATCCACTATTAATACAAGCCTGCTGTAGCAAACCCCGTCCGAATGATGACCAAAATATACTGACGAGTTCAGTGAAGTTTATTGTACATCACACAAAAGATGAGCATTAGTTTTACTCCAGAGAATCACTGTAAGAGCTGAATAAACATAGTATAAGAAGTGAGCATTAAAGTCTTATCCATAAACTCTCTCTCTCCCTTTCATTATCATCAACATACACAGCGAAGTACACAAAACACTCGTTACAACTAACAGTAAACAAATATATACACACCTTTTCAGTGGGTGCTTAATAAACTGGTTAACCTTATATCCGTAAAATGACTCGATGAGCTGTGATAAAGAGCGCGCTCGCACTTTCACTTCTGCCGTGATCAGTCACGTTAGGCCTGTCGCTCCGGAGACCGTAAGCTGGATCCCAAACAGTACAGATCCATCCTCGAGTAACAACGGGAGTAAATGAAGACTGCTATGTTCATTCTTACATCCATCAACAACACACCTCAATCGCTTAGGAGACATTCTTGTCTACAGCTACTCAAGCGTCGAACAATGGCGGACTCTGTGTCCAGGTCACTCAGGGCGGGTCTATGCTCAAACTGAAGTGTCACTCAACAGTTGTGGGAGGGGCCTGCTCAATTCTACGTCACATTGTGTCGAATCTGAGAACAGCTCATTCTGAGACAGTGCTTATGATTTAATGAGATTGTAAAAAAACCACTGGGTGGATTTTTATCATTCTAGGGTGGTTTTGCTCACACACTGCCAACACACATTTATGTTCAAACACCATGTAAAAGTGAATTTTGCATAATAGGTGCCCTTTAAAAAAAAATCCTGCAATGACTTAAAATTCCTATAGAGAAAATGACCAGCAAACGTGCTTCTGAAATCCAGCCGCTGGAGTGACCAAACATATTCATCACGTGATCTTGAGAGGCGTATTCAAATTCTTGTCCAATTAAATGCTTTCTAGAATAAGCTGCTAACAAGCAATAGCAAATAATCATTTGTGTAAGCATATAATACATCTGTGATGTAAACTGAAGTCTATTGGCTATTGAGAAAAACATCAACATTCAATATCAGGAAAGAAAACTGCACTTTCTGAGTCATTTAATGGGAATCTCCTGACCACAAACTACAGCAATCGCGCCTCCAGTCTGTCTAAAGCAGACCTTCATATTCAGAGCGTTGATGCCTCTGAGAGTTTGACTTCGAGATAAGTGGCCGCCTTGATTTAAATATGCAGTAATTACACGCATTTGCATGTTCAGCAATCAGGCTGGGAAATGATGAATAATATTTTGCACATTAATTTGATTGAGTTTTACAAGCTGTGTCACGAAAATAGAGTGAATTCCAATATGGCTCTAAAGTAGCGCAAACATACATTCATGCACACACACATACACACTCACGCGCACACACGCGCACATACACTCACACTCTCACGCACACACTCACACATATGCATGCACTCACACGCACTCACTCACACACACATATGCACTCACTCACACACACACACACACGCACGCGCACACGCACTCTCACACACACACACACACACACACACACACACACACACACACACACACACACACACACACACACACACACACACACACACACACACACACACACACACACACACACACACACACACACACACACACACACACTCACTCACTCACTCACTCACTCACTCACTCACACTCACTTGCATAATCGCACACACACTCTTAGTGTAACCAGGAAACCTCCTCTTGCAATGATGCCTAAATAAGTGCAGCTCGAGCGATGGACGCCGCTGACCCCTGCGCTCTTCACTCGAGCATGATGGGATTACGAGTGCAGTTCATGTGGAGGTTAGAGATAAATAGGGGGAGGGGCACAGTTTTAATTCACCTCGCCCCCATCTGAGATCTTCTGACCTCTCAACTCTGGCCTTTGACCTCTGAGTGGACAGAGGAAGTAGAAAAGAGGTCACTTCATTGTTAACACAGATTAAAACTAAGAAACAAACTGTACAAATACATATATATATATATGCAGTGTATAAGTAAAAATAAATGTGCTAAATGCAAGAAATCTCATGTGAGACATTAAATTAAATTAAATGAAAACACAATTAAAATTTTTTTTTTTGCAAATTTATATTATCAAAACACATGCAGATTAATGATATTATTATTAAAACCAAAATAAATAGTGGCTGTCAGCTTGTACATATCAATGCATCCCTAACCTCCTCCTTTACTTTGTGCTCTCTCTCTTTCACACACACACACACACACACACACACAGACACACACACACACACTCATTCACACACACACACACACGCACGCACGCACGCACGCACGCACGCACGCACGCACGCACGCACGCACACACACACACACACACACAGACACACACAGACACAAACAGACACACACACTCATTCACTCACACTCACACACACACACACAGTGGTGGGTGGCCCTGGCTGCAGTATGTTAGGGGAGGGGCCTGTATGCTAATTAAATGTGACCCCGCGTGTGGAGGTCACGCCCCTAACAGAGGCACAAACTAAACCGTTCCGCTCCGCCTCCTGCTCTCAGTCTCTAAACATCATCTCGGCTGTATCTCAACATATACACACTTCATACACACATTCATAAATACATGAAAACACACGAGTGGACTGTGAATCACACAAAGCTGCTGGTCAGTTTGTGTTTTAATCTTAATGAAATCCCTCTTGTTTACCCTTTCCAGTGCACTACAAATCTTGATCTCTGGGGTCACGACCTCTGACCTGCTCATCACTGTAGCACGAAAATCAAATGATCCCTATAATGCAAATAAAACATTTTAGAATGAGTCACGATAACATACAGGGAGAGAGATATGTTGATGCTTAGGCAATGCAAGGCTAGTTTTTATCATGCCAATAAAGTAAAATTTAAGTCTGAGTGGAAACAAAATTACTTTTTATAATAAAAGAATATATATTATAAAAAAAGTATTTTATTTTATATATTTCACAATTTTCTATATAATATTATTCTATAATATTCTGTATTAAATAGTATGTACAGTATTTAATAAAATAATTAAAATGTGTGTGTATATATATATATATACTTTTAAAAACAGATATTTACAGATTTTTTTATAATAAAAGAATATATATATATATATATATATATATATATATTATTAAAAATATTTTTTTTATTTGATATATTTCACAAATTTCTGTATAATATTATTCTATAATATTCCGTATTAAATAATATGTACAGTATTTAATAAAATAATTAAAATGTGTGTGTATATATATTTTTTTATATATATATATATACACACACACACACACAAACACACTTTTAAAACTACACTTTTTAATGTGTACATCAAAGTTGCATGTTGTCTTTTATTTATCACTGTCGTAAATAAGCTCTAATCACAAATCAGATGTTTATATATATAGTCCACAAGACAAAATAACATATTTATAGAATAATAATTTATAAAATAATTCATAAAAATTTGCCAGTTCAATCCTTAATACTGTCTTTAAACTTTTTTTTTTAAATTGTTAACATTTTGCAGCTTCTTAATCCTACAGTAAAATGTGTCTATTAACATACTCAGTATTTTACGAGTTTTGTTGAGGATGCTGATGATAAATAAATAAAAGGACAGTTCTGAGAGATCCAATTCTCTTTACTCTTTCACCAAAGTGTTGGTAATGGCAGGTTTTAAAAGCCAAGCTGTCGTCCAGTGACTTTTACTATTTCGCAGGCGCGCTCAGGTCGTTAAAGATCCTTTCAGTGGGCAAATAGGATTACAGACTGTTTTAAAGCTCCGAGTGACATCTGCCCGTCATAAAGGCTGTTCTCCATGTGCTCCCAGACCCCCCCGCCACACTGACCACTGCATCAAAGAGAAAACACACACACACACACACACACACACACGCACATCTGCTAGACGTATCGGCATTCCTCCTGACACACTGCTTAACTAAAGTCTGGGTAAACTACATGACTGTTCAACACCAGAAACATCATCTGGCCACTCAAGCTCATTTGAATATTCAAAGAGAAAACACCAATTTATAAAAGCACAAATATTTTCCATGCAAAATCGAATATGATCTTATATAAAACACTTACTAAATCTGATACCTCAGTATAAAGCACACACAAGCGAAGGCATGCTAACACACACACACACACACACACACACACACACACACTCTCACACACTCTCACACACACACACACACACACACACACACACACACACACACACACACACACACACACCCACTGACTCACTCAAACACTCACTCACTCACACTCTCTCACACACACACACTCACTCACACACTCGCTCACTCACTCTCTCAGACACTCAACTCACTCACACTCATATACACACACACACACTCAAAAACTACCTCAAACACTCACAGTCACTCGCTCACACACTCACACACTTACTCACTCGCTCACACACACACACACACACACACTCACTCACTCACTCGCTCACAAACACACTCAAACACTCACTCAAACACACAGTCACCCACACACACACACACACACACACACACACACTCACTCACAAACACACTCACAAACACAGTCACAAACACACTCACATCCAAAATTTCAATGCAAACCTCCTCAGAGCCGGAACATCAGTCACTGCAGACGAACCTTCAGCATCACCGCCGTCACCATGACGACTGCAGCTTCTTCCCCTCGACTAATGAACCGACGGCGCCTGAACAAGAGAAAGGGGTCAGAAACGAGGGAGAGATGAAGTGAAGGAGAGCGCTGCGCATCGATCGCCTGTGTTCGCGGACTGTAAAATGGTTTGGGGGGGAAGGGGGTGAGAAATGAACGTCAGACACTGCAGCTTCGACAAAGGTCAGAGGTCACCGTCACCTTGGGCTCTGATTGAAACTGACCCTCTGGACACTGACCATCACTGGATCAGGATGTGCTGCGGTGGGATTGATTAGCGGTGTGTGTGTGTGTGCGTGTGTTAATCAGGTGGACTGATGGTCTCTAAACCGACCCGCCTCTCACTCACTACAGCTCATCTGAACTAGATCAGGTTAATGAGTCAGTCTTTACTGACAGACGGAAGTGAACATATTACAGTCACACACACACACACACACACACACACACGTTTAGCTAGTTCTCTAAACGGGTCTAAATAGTTCTAAATACCATTGGCACTATTTAACCCCCTGAGGTCGGCTATCGCGCCGGCGCGATAGGCTCGTTTTTTTCCGTATGAGTGCAAAAAAATAATAAAATAAAAATATTAATTTTTATCTTATATGCTTGTGTTATACATCAATCTATCCTGTTAAGTGTGTTTTGTTTTTGTGTACACTCACAATAAAAACAAAGTGTTGTGCTTTTCGCCAAATAAAGAAAAATAAACACGAAGCGAGTTCTGCCTTCTCTCTGTCCGTGTCGTCCATTCTGAAACGCGTCCGAAAATGAATCATAACTCAGCGAATACTTCTCACACAGGCACGTGAGATATGTCTTTATGAAGCTTGAAATCTCCTCTTTTAAATGAAGTAATTTATATAAAAAACAAATGTTTTCAACTCATGTAATCCGTTTGAAAGCAAGGAGAGGTACCGTTTTTCCTTCTGCCTCATTATCTCTATAATCAGCTGCGGCCGCCCCGCCCCCGGCGCGATTCACATGTAAATCGTTAGATGATCTAGTATGCAGCGCACCCGCCCCCTGATCAATGCCATAAAAAGTTTCTTCATCAGACTTACTGATAGTTCATCGCGTTTTGAGTATGACACGCTTCTCCGGTAATAAAGACTCCCTTCAGATGATTCTGGACGGCGAGGAAGAATGCACCTTTTCCTCAGAGGAAGATTGTAACTCAGACGACGAACGGCAGCATATTGAAGAGCGAAGTAAGTTTTACTTAAAAGTCTTTTGTCTTTTATTTTTCGTGTTCGCATTTATGAGGAAAAAACAATATTACGTGACAGTTCTCCATTATGGACGCGAGCGCTCTAAAAAAATCACTAAAAGACTTTCAAACTTTCACAGAGACCTCAAAACAGAAAGTACAAATCCTTTCTGTAAAACGAATTTCGTTTTGTATCAATTGTATCTTACTTTTAATAATTTTTTCATTAACAAATTTCCTGGATTTAAACTGCAAATTAACATTTATATTTCTTATAATAAAAATGAAAGACCTATGTTACAGACATATGAAAGACAACATTTCGTTGATTAGTTTTGGATAGATTATACATTTTTAATGTAAAATATCTGCCACCTCAAATAAGCTTTTGTTTGCCAATATTGGCTTATGTTAAATATAATATGTTTTGTCAAAAATAAAGTTATCAAATAATCAATCAAATCCTTAACTTTGAAATATGTATGATAAAATGTATACTTTAGTTTTTACAAAGAAAGATTACACTTGAATTGTTGTTGTAATTGTAACCTTTTTAATAAAAAAATATATTTACAAGGTAGATGTAAACAAACTATTAAAAGGTAAATATAAGCCTTTTCTTTAAATAACTTTTATTGTGTTTTATTATTGACAAATTTGGGGAGCACATAAATATTCCAAAACTGAAAATACAGTATGAGAATTAACTGCACAATTACTAGACATGTTTTCCTTGGATATTATAGGCCAAATTGCAAGCACAATATGAGGAAAAATAAAAAAGAATTGAGATGCTTCCAACTGTTGCTCTTGCATTCTTGTGGCTCAGTGACTCACCTGAATGAATGGCTAATTAAGTATGCGGGCCCCATTGTCTCCTCAGGTGTGAACCACTACATATACATGACCGTTGACGCCCACTCCGCATATGGCCTTTCCAAACAGAAAGTGCTTTGCAAAATTCAAATCAATGTATTGTGTTATGTGAATGATAAGGCAGGGTGATTTTCACTTCATTTTGAAGAAAAAACACTAGGCGATGACATCTTTTAGACAAAAGTCTTATTGGCACATATTTAGAATGTGTTTTATGGCCTTATTTCAGAAACTTTAGTTTTTAGTTTTTTCAATAACCACGCATAAACATTATTCTCTCAAAAATGCAGACATGTACATTCTTGTTGCTCACATTTCATGGTAGCCCTGTTTGTGCTAAATAGTGTGTAATTTTTTTTTGCCATTAATATGTTTATAAGCAACTGAAAAAAGCAAAAATGTCAGGGCATGTCAGAACATCTCAAGGACCCCAAAAACACCTTAGACCCCAGAGGGTTAAAGCTAATCACAAAACCACAATGCTAAAAGAAAAGGAAACTCATTTGATTTGTGAATCATTTTTCCTTCATGGCGATCGTTTCATATCCACATACAGTGGTGGACAGAATTAATGGCCCCTGGTAAATATGATCAAAAATGGCTGTAAAAAAATAAATCTGCATTGTTTATCCTTTTGATCTTTCATTCAAAAAATTCTCAAAAATCTAACCTTTCATTGAAGTAAAATAATTGAAATTGGGGGGGGGGCATGAAATTGTCTAGCTATGACTAGCCAAATTCCCTTAAAGGGACAATAGGTAACTTTTTAACCTTAACTGAACAGCTTCGGAGTCAGTGGAATGGTTATATTACTTATTTCGGGTTGAATGGTGGTGGTTCCCCCCTGGTGCCCGAGAGCAGAAAAAACTCACTTGGAACTTTGGGCCGGCGGGTCAGCGGCCTCGCCATCAGGAAGTATCGCGTGATATCAGGTCTCGCGATGTAACGAATTGCTTGACGGCACTGCACACGTACACGCCCCCATTCAAGCACCGGCTAGGTATAAGCAAAGGGCAACGATAGATTGAGTTATGGCTGAGCCTGTAAAAAAAGAAGCAGAAAGCTGGGAAATCTTTGTCGGAGGACCAACGAAAGAGGAAACGGGAGACTGACCGAGCAAGAAGTCAGACTCGAGTAAATATCGGACCGGCTTTCACAGAATGGCAAGAACTGAGAGAAACAGAAGACTGCAAAACGGATGCTGACCTGGCCTTCTTGCTGTTGCACTTGTAAGTATCTTTGGAATAAACTGTTTAATATTTAAATTTCAAGTAATTGCGACCTCAGGATGTTTGCTATTGTCTGTAAAGGTTTTTAATATGATCGCTGTCTGTTTACTAGTACGCTAGATACTAGGCTATAACTTTGATGTTAGCATTGTCATTAGCAAACACGTTTGATTTCTGTAGTTGTTTGGCCGTTCCTCTGTCGGTTTTATTTGTGTAACTTACACTTTTATTTTATGTTATTAAGTCAACGCAAAATGTTGCACATATCATGATCGAGCTAGAAAAAACGTTCTGATGTTTTCTTAGACAAGCAAAGGTAAACCATCATTCTACCAGATGAACTTACAGACCTTGCTAATATAACTTTAGACAAATATTAGCCTCCGATATATATATATATATATATATATATATATATATATTTTTATGCTCATGCCCATTCTCCAAAAACAAACAAACACGAAAGCAGTAGTTCGCCTCGTTCATATCGTTCGTTCCCGGTAAAAATACTAGTATGCATGACAACACAATAAAAAAAAAAAAATCGCCATCAGTTGGAAAGAAAGTATTGCTTTACTTGCCTCGGTAGACATAACTGGTTTTGAAATAGCCGGTTCCTCTGATCAGCTGGGTTGACAGCTGATCAGCTGGGTTGCTCGTGGCGAGGGGGGAGGGACAACAGTTCGTTTTTACGACAGAGTGTTTGAAAGCATTTACTTCCAGACACTAGGGGGAGTTTCGTAGAGAAAAAACACTCAGACTTGCCTAGTGTCCCTTTAATCATCCATCACAATGAGTAAAACCACAGAATATAGTTCTGATGTGCATCAAAAGATTGTTGAGCTTCACAAAATAGAAAGTGGCTGTAAGAAAATATCTAAAGAATTGAAAATCCCCATTTTGACCATCAGGGCAATAACTAAGAAGTTATAATCAACTAAAGATGTTACGAATCTGCCAGGAAGAGGACGTGTGTCTATATAGTCTTAATGGATGGTGAGGATGAAAGTTTGAGTGGCCAAAGACTCTCCAAGGATCACAGATGGAGAATTGCAGAGATTAGTTGAGTCTAAGGGTCAGAAAGCCTAAAAAAAAATTATCAAACAACCCCTACATCCCCACATGTTGTTTGGGAGGGTTTCAAGAAAAATGCTCCTTGCTCCTCCAAGAACAAACTCCAGCATATTCAGTGGTCAGATATGACTGGATCTTTAGACGGCACAGGGTTCTGTGGTCAGATGAAACTAAAAAAAGAGCTTTTTGGCAGCAAACCCCCCAGATGTGTTTGGTGCAAACAGGGATGAAGAGTACCCCATGCCTACGGTTACATAAACTGCTGGATCTTATATGTTGTGGGCCTATTTTTCTGCTGGAGGTCCTGGACCACTTGTCCAGATACATGGTATCATGGATTCTGGCAAATACAAACAGATAAAAAATCAAAACCTGAAGCCTTGTGCTAGAAATCTTATAATGGGCCGTGGTTGGATCTTCCATCAGGACAACGGTCCAAAACAAACATCAAGATCAACACAGAAATGGGTAACTGAGCACAAAATGAAGCTTCTGCCATGACCATCCCAGTCCCCTGACCTGATGAGTGGGGTGAACTGAAGAGAAGAACGCCAACATGGATCTGGGAATCTGAAGGATCTGGAGAGATTCTGTATGAAGGAATGGTCTCTGATCTCTTGTCAGGTGTTCTCCAAACTCATCAGGCATTATAGAAGAAGACTCAGAGCTGGTATCTTGGCATAAGGAGATTGCAAAAAGTATATAATAACAGGGTGCCAATAATTGTGGCCAACGTGTTTTGGAGAAAAATATTTATTTCATAATGTGATTTACCCCCACTTTCAATTCTTTTACTTCAATGAAAGGTTAGATTTTTGAGAATTTTTTTGAATGAAAGATCAAAAGGATAAACAATGCAGATTTATTTTTTACAGCCATTTTTGATCTTATTTATCAGGGGTGCCGTTAATTCTGACCACCACTGTATAACGTGATCTGCACAGACTCGGTGTGTGTGTGGCATTTGTGTATATTGAGCCTTCAGCTATTAAACACACACACACACACACACACACACACACACACACACACACACACACACACACACTCACACACCTCACAAACTCTCACTCTCTCTCTCTCTCTCTCACACACACACACACACACACACACTCTCTGACACTCACACTCTCACGTACACACACACACACACACACACACACACACACACACACACACACACACAAATGCACACACTCACACTTTCACACACTCAAACTCATACACACACAATCAAACTCAAACACTCTCAAACAGACACACACACACACACACTCGCTCACACAAACACAAACTCAAACACTCTCTTTCACACACTCAAACACACACACACACACTCAAACACACTCTCTTACACACAAAAACACAAACACACACTCTCTCTTTCTCTCTCTCACACACACACACAAAAACACAAACACACACTCTCTTTCTCTCTCACACACACACACACACACACACACACACACACACACACACACACACACACACACACACACACACACACACACACACACACACACACACACACACACACACACACACACACACACACACAGAGAGTCTTTATTAGTGTATATTGATTTTACCCCTCAGCGCTGCCGTACAGTGAGAGCATCAGAAACACACAGTCAAAGGTCAGAGTTCAGCCTGGACTCCATATTAGTGTCACGTCAGTCTCCGGGTCGAGTGTGTTTCTTCTCAGCTGGTGAGATGGACTGCAGTGCATTCTGGGTCACAGATTACATGAACCAGACGATCAGATCTCGATACACTGAACAGTGGCAACACTCTAGTAACGTGACAGCGAGTTTAGCAAGGGCAAAACAGCACTCGCACTTCTGCACAGAATGTAAAAATTAAATTAATTAATGCAAAATAAATCGCATGAATTAAACAAGTTAATTAAACCACAGATTAATGAGTTGGATTAATTGGACAGAACAGCTGTGAAGTATTGACATTATTTTCTCCGGTGGGAGACGAACTTAAATTAATGCTGATTGGACTTTTTTTTGATTGACATTAAAAAAACCAAAACTTTTGGGTGTTTAAACTAGCACACCAAACTAACTTTGAGCTGCTGATATCTGCTAATAAAGCATAATGAATTAATTAATAAAGACAACAAAATAAAATTGCAATAAAATGTTTGACTCTGTGCTGTTGATATCTACAAAAAATCTAAATAAATAAAACAAAATAAAAAAATTGCAATAAAATATTCGACCTGTTAATATCTGAAAAAATAAAAATAACAAATTAAATAAAGTAATAATGCTTTTGATGTAAACATTTGATAGCAAAATTGAATAAATAAAATGAAAACAATAAAACTGCAATAAAACATTTAACATTTAAGTTGATATCTGCAAAAACAATTTAAATACATAAAACCAATAAAATAAAAATAAATTGCAACAAAATGTTTGACTTTTGAGCTGTTGATATCTGTTATATATATATATATATATATATATACAGTATATATATATATATATATATATATATATATATATATATATATATATATATATATATATATATATATATATAGCACATATCAACAGCTCAAAAGTCAAACATTTTGTATATATATATATACTGTATATAGACATTATTTTCTCTGATGGAAGGAAAACAAAAAACAACCGTTAATGACGATTAGTGAAATGTTGGACTCCAAGATGAGCAAGAAATGTCACTGATTATCATTATTTACTCAAGAATCAGGGAATTCAAACATCACAGACAGAGCTTAGCTGATTGGGTGCCTGCTGTAATCTTCATCATCACCATCATCATCATCAATCACTTGAGTTAATTAGCTGCTCAGATGAGGTCTGAATTGTCTGATCTTCATTTCTCCTCCGCTGCGCTCACAGAGCTTGTATTTTCACACTTAAAATGATGAATTCTCTCGCAGCGCGGATAACAGGCATAATATTTCAAACTGAAAGCGTTTTTGAGGACGTGCATCTGTTCTTACTGTCGTTTTGTGAATCTATGAACCGCCGTTCAGAGCATAAACTGGTTTCTCGTGACCCTGAGTGGTATACAATCTCCACGAAAAGGCTTGAAAATGAAATCTTATTTATTCACTCCCAGAAAACCACATTACGTTGGACAGGAGCTGCAGGAGAGCGTTTGTCTGAGAGCGTCGAGACTGAAGTAAACTGATGCTCTCTATTAGAGCTGAAGGTCTGTTCGCATCGGGACAAACAAGCCTTAAAAATCAAAAACAATGCGCCCCTATGGACTCCTTTCACCTGCTGTGCCAATATTGCACTATTTCTTTGTTCTGTAGGAATTTTTTTTTCTGATTGTGTAAAATACCCACTGACTAATGAAAGTAGACCCAAGCTTTTGAATGTTTTAACCAGCAAACCAAACCAGCTTTGAGCTGCTGATATCTGCAAAGAATATTACAATAAATGAATGAATAAATAAATAAATACATTAAAAACAACAATAAAAAAGCTGCAAGAAAATGTTTTTGATATCTGCAAAAAAGCAAAATTAATAAATACAATGAAAACAACAAACAAATTAACAAATACAACAAAATAAAAGTGTTTTAACATTTTTCACTCAGAGCTTTTGATATCTGTAAAAAAGTCAAATTCCTCAAAAAAACAAACAATAAAATAAAAAAAATATATGTTTCACTTTAAGCTGTTGTTATCTGCAAAAAAATAAATAAAAATAACAATAAAAAATGTGCCTAAATGTTTTACTTTGGACTGTTGATATCTGCAGTTGTAATCTAAATTATTCCACCCCCATTGCAAATCAGGTTTATTGGCATAATTTACAGACTTTAAGCAGTTTGCAATGAACATATTAAACAGAAGTACTTGAAATAGCTCAACACAACAAATGTTTCAAGTGGTTTCCCCAAATTCAACTAAAAATGCAAATTTTAATGACTTCTGCAGTCATTAAAACTGCATGTTGACTGCATGTTAGAAATACGTCAAAAGAATGGTCCAAAAAGTTAAAAGAAGATTTCATCGCCCTGCACAAACAAGGAACAGGAGACAAAAAGATAGCGAAGGAACTAAATGTTCCTAGAGACAACGTTGGAAGCATAGTTTACAAGTTCAAAGTTAAAGGATCAGTGGTTACTCTACCGGGACGGGGCAGAAAAAGGAAGGTATCAATGGCTGCAACCAAATTTCTGAGAAGGCAGGTTCAGAAAAACCCTCAAGTGACTGCAAAAGACCTGGAGCAAGACTTGGTGGAAACAGGCACTGAGGTTTCAGCTGCACAGTAAGGCGTGTAATAAACGCATGCCAGAACTCCCAAGACATACACCACTACTGACCCAAAAGCACAAGAAAGTGCTCAAAATCATAAATAAGCCATCAGTTTTTCTGTGGAGTGTTTAAAACAAAACTGGAACTTTTTAGCCTTATTGATCAGCAGTATGTCTGGAGGAAGAAGTGAAGCATATGCTGAAGAGAGCCTACAGTTCAGCATGGTGGGGTTCAGTGATGCTCTGCGGCTGATTTATATCCTCTGGAAACCTGCAGCGTGTGGAAGGAGAGATGGTTTTATTGAAGTATCAGGAAATCCTAAGAGAAAACGTCATGCCGTCAGTGAGGAAGCTGAAGCTTGGAACTTCCAACAGGACAATGATCCAAAGCATACCTCAGATTTCACCAAGACTTGGTTGCAGAAGAAGACACAGTCACCTGACTTGAAGCCCATAGAAAATCTCTGGTGGGATTTGAAGCCAGTTGCAGCACGTAAACCCAAGAATATTCGTTAACTGGAGGCCATTGCTCATTTACATTTACATTTATGCAATTGGCAGATGCTTTTATCCAAAGCGACTTGCTTTGCATTTCAAGGTACACATTGACATTCTTATCAGTTCTTGCTTTCCCTAGGAATCGAACCCATGACCTTGGCGTTGCAAGCACCAATGCTCTACTGTTTTAGCTACAGGAAAGCTCATGAGGAACGGGCTCAGATTCCTCAGAAACGCTGCCAGAAGCTGCTGTCTGGTTATAGATCTCGTTTGCAGCAGGTCAGAGCAGCAAAAGGTTGTTCTACTGAGTACTAAAGATGCTTGCCATGGAGGGGTTGAATCATTTTGAGACTGCAGAAGTCATTAATAGTTGCATTTTCAGTTGAATTTGGGGCAACCACTCAAAACATTTGTTGTGTTGAGATATATCAATTCCTTTTGTTTGATTTGTTCATTGTTAACAGCTGAAAGTCTGTACATTTTGCCAATAAACCTGATTTGCAATGGGGGTTGGATAATTTCGATTACAGTTGTATATACAGTCAGGTCCATAAATATTGGGACATTGACACAATTCTAATCTTTTTGGCTCTATACACCACCACAATGGATTTGAAATGAAACGAACAAGATGTGCTTTAAATGCAGACTTTCAGCTTTAATTTGAGGATATTTACATCCAAATCAGGTGAACGGTGTAGGAATTACAACAGTTTGTATATGTGCCACCCACTTTTTAAGGGACCAAAAGTAATGGGACAGATGAACAATCATAAATCAAACTTTTACTTTTTAATACTTGGTTGCAAATCCTTTGCAGTCAATTACAGCCTGAAGTCTGGAAGGCATAGACATCACCAGTTGCTGGGTTTCATCCCTGGTGAAGCTCTGCCAGGCCTCTACTGCAACTGTCTTCAGTTCCTGCTTGTTCTTGGGGCATTTTCCCTTCAGTTTTGTCTTCAGCAAGTGAAATGCATGCTCAATCGGATTCAGGTCAGGTGATTGACTTGGCCATTGCATAACATTCCACTTCTTTACCTTAAAAAACTCTTTGGTTGCTTTCACAGTATGCTTTGGGTCATTGTCCATCTGCACTGTGAAGCGCCGTCCAATGAGTTCTGAAGCATTTGGTCACAACATGCTTTTCTTCACAACATTTGGCCAGATCAAGAACACTCTCCAGGAGGTAGGTGTATGTGTGTCAAAGTCAAAAATCAAGAGAAGACTTCACCAGAGTGAATAAAGAGGGTTCACCACAAGATGTGAACCATTGGTGAGCCTCAAAAACAGGAAGGCCAGATAAGAGTTTGCCAAACAACATCTAAAAAAGCCTTCACAGTTCTGGAACAACATCCTTTGGACAGATGAGACAAAGATCAACTTGTACCAGAGTGATGGGAAGAGAAGAGTATGGAGAAGGAAAGGAACTGCTCATGATCCAAAGCATACCACCTCATCAGTGAAGCATGGTGGTGGTAGTGTCATGGCGTGGGCATGTATGGCTGCCAATGGAACTGGTTCTCTTGTATTTATTGATGATGTGACTGCTGACAAAAGCAGCAGGATGAATTCTGAAGTGTTTCGGGCAATATTATCTGCTCATATTCAGCCAAATGCTTCAGAACTCATTGGACGGCGCTTAACAGTGCAGATGGACATTGACCCGAAGCATACTGCAAAAGCAACCAAAGAGTTTTTTAAGGTAAAGAAGTGGAATGTTATGCAATGGCCAAGTCAATCACCTGACCTGAATCCGATTGAGCATGCATTTCACTTGCTGAAGACAAAACTGAAGGGAAAATGCCCCAAGAACAAGCAGGAACTGAAGACAGTTGCAGTAGAGGCCTGGCAGAGCTTCACCAGGGATGAAACCCAGCAACTGGTGATGTCTATGCCTTCCAGACTTCAGGCTGTAATTGACTGCAAAGGATTTGCAACCAAGTATTAAAAAGTAAAAGTTTGATTTATGATTGTTAATCTGTCCCATTACTTTTGGTCCCTTAAAAAGTGGGTGGCACATATACAAACTGTTGTAATTCCTACTCCGTTCACCTGATTTGGATGTAAATACCCTCAAATTAAAGCTGAAAGTCTGCAGTTAAAGCACATCTTGTTCGTTTCATTTCAAATCCATTGTGGTGGTGTATAGAGCCAAAAAGATTAGAATTGTGTCAATGTCCCAATATTTATGGACCTGACTGTATATATATTGACCATACTGTGTCAGAAAATGTTAAATATTGGTTTTCTGTGTATAGATCAGTTGTGTATTTGTACTGATTATCTAATTTGAATACAGTGGGACTCTTTCTCATGTGATACTGGTAAATTTCTGCATTTCTCTTGCAAACAGGCCTTGAAACCCCAAATCGACACAGATATGCGTTTAGTGTTGCTCATGCTTTTGTGAATGAAACAAACACAAACTGATGATTCTCACATTTACATTTATTAACACAATTACATACGATTTTTTATCCAGTAACAGCATTAAAGCACAGCCTGATATAGTGAATGTTGAACAATTATTCCAAGCACACACACACACACACACACACACACACACACACACACACACACACACACACACACGCACGCACACACACACCTGTGGGTTTTAAGGTCTGGAACTACAAGTCTTGAGTGTTTCACATCTATAATCTATAGATAAAGCATTTTTATTTATTACCATTTACACAACGAGCCGCATCAAAGTCGCCCGTGACGGATCCGTGCAACACGGAAAGCGAGAACATCATACAGCAGCGAGAAAGAGGAAATAACTAATATATGCAGGGAGAAAATCAATCATCCTATGATTAGAATTGTGCGTCAGTTCACGGAAAGTTCAAGGACTTTTCCATTAGTCTAAACAGACACACAAGTCACATCATAGAAACAATCTCACACACACACTGACAGACACATACACACTCACTCACTCACTCACTCACTCACTCACTCACTCACTCACTCACTCACTCACTCACTCACTCACTCACTCACTCACTCACACACTCACTCACACACTCACTCACTCACACACTCACTCACACACACACACACACACACACACACACACACACACACACACACACACACACACACACACACACACACACACACTCTCTCTTTCACAAACGAGACAGACCTTCATAATGCAGATGTTATTCTGAACTCAGAAATCTTTAAAAACCTTCTTTCAACTGGATTCTTAATAACTCACGTTTCAGGATAGCAATACACTGTTGTTTCTCTGACGGAAGCATCGAGGGGAAAGTGTCTTTTTTCTCTCTCAGACTTATGAAAAGCTTCAACTGTAGCCTGTTTTAGGACCATTAAGATTTAATTGCATATTATTCACACAAACACAATTAATCATTACATTTTTTGTACTTTGATTATGATTATTTTGGAAAAAATCATATTAAAATTTATGCTGTTTTTAATTAAGTATAATTCATTTAATTTATTTTTTAAATGTTTATCACCACATTACAGTATGAGAATGACATTTATTTTACAGTGATGAGAATTTGAGCCCAGAAATATGTTTGGTCTGAAGCTAAAAGTCTTGAGCGTTTCACATTTAATCTATAGATACACATTTGTATTTATTTCCATTTACACAACAATTCGAGCAAATAGAGGAAAAAGAGGAAATAAAAAAATATATAAATTATATTACACATATATTTATGCTGTTTAATTCAGAATAATTAATTGTATTTATTTATTTGAAGGTTTATTGATGCATTGCAGTTTAAGAACGACATTTCTAATGAGAATTTGAGCCTAAATTGTGTTTAATTGTAATGCAAAAAATGCAAAAAACCTTAATAGTCCTAAAATAGTTCTTTACACAAATATATATATATATATATATATATATATATATATACTCCTGATTTGGGGATGTAATACCAAATATATTCAGCAAACAGTGTTTTCTTGATATTCTGTTGCAGATTTAAATCTTTTACACTGAAGTCATCTGTATAACTTATTCCTCTATCTCTCGCTCTGTGGATTACAGCATCGGCGTGCAGCGGTGGGAAAGAAGCGAACACGACTGATGTTTTTACACGTGTGTTTCACACTAACCAGCGACTCACACAAACACAAACAGACAAAAGCAAACCGAAACATTTCACAACTACACCACGAGCTCAAATAAAAACCATTCCTGAAAATAAGTCCTATGATACACGATATCACGATATGATTCTAGTCATTCAGTGCGAATGATGATTCTTTGATTATAAATAATGTAATTTCTCAGAGTCGTTTCAGGACGGAATCTTAAGACAATAACAAGTAAAAAGGACCGTGAGTAAAATGTATGTCTGAGTGTGTTTGTATTTATTTATAATACTGCACGTTTGCATGCAGCTGGAATGATAGAATAGATTCGGTGAATCAAGTGAGTGATTTTGAGTGAATCAAACTAGAAAAAAATTATATATCAGCCTGTCCGACCAAAACCTCGCTTGACCTTCAAGCGCAAAAACACACGTAAACGCACGTCTAAGTGACCTGCAGTCCTTTATCATCTCCATAAATACTCAAAAAAAGAGGGAGATTACAAAAACTATAAATAAAAAGAGGAATGAAACGGGTGTGGAGAGTGTAAACTGGATACAGTTGCCCGCTGGACACTAGGAAACGCGACCCTTGACCCCTCAGACCATGAAGTGATGACCTTTGACCCCTCAGACCATGAAGCGATGCTCCTTGCCGTCGTGGGCCATGAGGATGACGTTGCGGTTGGAGGTCCAGATGAGCCGGGCGAGTTTGAGGGCGTTCTGGGATCCGGGCGACGCCGGCTGGACCGGGGGAACCTGATAGGTTTTGATGCATCGGAGCTGAGGAGCAGAATTCAACATCCCGATGCTCCCTAACAGAGACGTGTTCATCTGAAACACACACACAGAGAGAGAGAGAGAGAAGTGTGTTAAGTCGGGTACACACTGTGTGATTTATAATAGTCCTTTACGATTGTCAGACTGCACGAACATGATCATCGCTGTAAGCATTGTCACACTGTAACACCGTGTCCTAACCAGACGCGATGCGATAAGATTCATTTACATTTAGCAGACGCTTTTGTCCAAAGCGACTTACAATTTTAGGACTAAATTAAGCGAGTCATCGTGAAGAGGCAAAAACAACGCAAGAAGTGCCCAAAATACGAAGTTCAGGCATTGTTTAGAGTCAGATAAGGGAGGATTAAAGGAAAAGGAAAGAATTTTTTTATTTTTATTATTATTATTATTCCATAATTATTAAGATTCCAGTGACAAATAATGTGTCTGTCCACACTAGACGCGAAGCGACTGCGAGATGCGTCAAAATCAATCAAAACCCACAGCCAATCAGAACAGCGTGTGGGCGGAGTCTCGCGGCGCCAGAGAGTAATCTTGACGGCACTCGCAAGAAAATGGACAAGCAGCTACATAATCAAATTCACAAATATTACACCATTTAAACATTATTCAAACACATCGGCTGCTGAGCTATTAAAATAATCTGTAAAAAAATACACGTGTTTGTTCACAGTTTGAATGTTCTTGTTTCCATTTGTTTAATTTCAAGATCTGAGGTGAATTATCCATTGTTGCTTTTACAGCTACAAAGCTGGAGCACTAAATGATATTCAGAGTCACATGACACGCTTTTAACATTAAATAAAGCACATAAACAGCACCTGAGATTATCATCGCCACACTTTGTGTTTGTTGTTCTAGCGTGATGTCACAGAAAATAGAAACCGTTCCTAAAATAGAATCGTCGCGTGTCGCCGTCGCGGCTCGTTAGGACAAACACTCTGATTAACATGGAAAAGATGCATTTTATCGTGTGTCGCGTCACGTGTAGTTAGGACACGGTGTAAGATCTCAGTTGTCATTAATGTCAGACTGTACGACAAAAAACTGACGCATGGAAAAAAACTTGTCCGGAGTTTTACATCAATCAATGATACGTTCGGTGACAAAGGCTACAAAATGGCGGCTACAAAGAAATCTCTAACGTTTATTTTGGTCATGGCTTGTCTTGAAAAACGAAGACAATTTGGCGGTGGTCGTAGGAGAACCACTGCAGGACTGAGAGTCAAATCTTCTGGCACTGTCAGAATTTCGTCAGAGGTCAAATTTGATCTCAATAGTTATTAATCGGCTGTCGGTGAACACGTCAAACTAACGATCAAAGACTTCAGATTTTAGCCTAGGATCAGAGGAATCTTTTAGGATTTGCAAAATTTGGCTCAGACGGACAAATCATGGCCAAAAATTGCACAATGTGCACTGGTTTTATTCAGTGTTTGAGAGGCCAGGACTCTCACACACTCACTGCTGTGATCGGGTTTACTTTATGGATGTTGTGCTTCATTCAGAATTGATCTGAAAATGGCTTTTATATTTCATATCGGTTCCTGGATTTGAAAACTGGGAAAAGGTTGCAAATCTGGAATTCAGGTTAGATATTCAGATAGAAAAATAGACAAAAAGATAGATGGACAGAAAGATAGATGGATAGGTAGATACATATATTTGTATTTACATTTATATCACTGCTTTGGAATGAAATTCAACTTGAATTGAGAGAGAGAGAGAGAGAGAGAGAGAGAGATGCCAGTAACACACGAGACTGCAAAAAAATAGAGAAATCTGAAAAAATATGACAAATCTGAACATGAGATGATACCATGTAAGATAAGTGAAACACACACATACACAGGAAGATAAAGAGTTCCCACACACTGAGTCAGTCAGTCTACAAACCCTCAAAAAACATGACACACACACACACACACACACGTGTTCCTGCAGTGCTCCAGAGAGGGGTAGGGCTTCAGTGGTGTCAGACGGCCGGTCGCCCTCATCCCAGCCTGGGCAACGAGAGGACGCCTGAGGACCCTGAGGACTCCAGTGTTCATTAGCGCACACACACACACACACACACACACACACACACACACACACACACACACACACACACACACACACACACACACACACACACACACACACACACACACACACACACACACACACACACCATTCAGACCGCCTGGTTTACCCTTACAGTAATGATACCATTAGCCTGGAAGACATTCTTACACACACACACACACACACACACACAGAAAGAGAAGACGACTCAACAGTGTTTCTGAAAGACCTGCTCAAGACACGCGCTCACGAGAGAGTCTAATACACACATCAAACAGACTACTCTTATAGTTCTTCATGACTAAACTCTTATATATTTAACTCTTTCCCTGTTATTCATGGAATTTTTCAGCAATCTGCATGAATAGATTCAAAGACTGCATGAATAAAATTACTTCTTCAAGTCAGGGGTCAGAGGTCAGGGGTGTTTACCTGCCAGAATGAGATGTGGCTGTCAGCGTTGGAGTAAGTGGCCAGGTAACGTCCGTCCGGTGCGAAGGAAACCGCTGTTATTGGTCCTTTATGCCCGTGAATATGCTGTGGAAATAAAAACAGGCACAGGTTTACATGATATTGCAATTTCTATAGTTAAGTATTCATTAAATAGAATCATTTTTTACTTATTTTAATGGCCAATTATTTTCCTGATAATAGCATTATAAAATATAATATTTTATGTTTTGTTCAGCTTTCTCGGTCCAAAAAATTTACGTTTATTCTTATTTTTTTTACTTTATTGGAATGGTACGAAACTTAGTAAAGGGTTTGGAATTTGCTGTGTGAACACACCAAATAATCATGGACATAATTTCAACAGGTTCAATGGTCCTGAAAAAAATATTATAAAATAAAATCCCCTAAAAATACAAAATATTAAATAAAAAAAACATCCAACTAAAATGTGACCCTAGACCACAAAACCAGTCACATGGGTCATTTTTTTTAAATTGATATTTATACATCATCTGAAAGCTGTATAAATAAGCTTGTTAGGCTAGGACAATATCTGTCCGAGATTGAAACAATTTGAAAATCTGAGGGTGCAAAAAAAACCGAAACATTGAGAAAATCGTTGTTCATTTATGTTCCCGATTGTGCTGCATTCACTCACAAAAATAAATGTTTTATATATTTACGGCTGGAAATGTACAAAATATCTTTATGGATCATGATCTTTACTTAATATCCTAATGATTTTTGGCATAAAAGAAAAGTCGATAATTTTGACCCATACAATGTATTGTTGGTTACTGCCACAAATATCCCCGTGCGACTCGTGACTGGTGATGTGATCCAGGGTCACATTCCTTTCATTGAAAAAAATATATAATTCGGTCATTTTTGAGCGCCAAGCGAAGAGCACCAGAGGGTTAACATGTTTTCTTGACTAAATTCAGAAGGTTTTCTTTCCCTAAACCTGAAAGGCCGAGGCTTCAGATGAACACGTTCCTCAGCAGCAGAGCATCATCTGCTCACAGACGTGTGTAATCACCAGTGAATGTGTTGACGTGCTGAAATGAACAACAGCTCATCATGTGGGAATGACAAACAGACGCTGTGACAATAATCCATCGCTGTCACGAGAAACGGCCTCATAATGGAGCGATTGGATTAAAGACACATGCGGCTTTATGAGAGCTCAAAACTAAAGTAATCTCTTACAATTAAAGATGAAACGCAATGAAGACCGCGTCACCTGACCCGCGCGTGTAATGAAAATCTGACGGCAGAGATATTGGCCTGTCAAATCACGACGCTTCATCCGAAACTCCTCCAGACGGCAAAACACACATTCAAGAGTGTTTCTCTTCATAAAAATAAACTAGAGAATTTATGACTTTCTGCTTGTGCTTTAAAACCCATAACGACAATATCACACACAGCTGGATAATACAGATACTGGAATGAAGAGACATTATCCTAATTTATTTGATATTTAATGTTAACAAGTCAATCTATTTGGTAAGAAATGAAAAATGTAATTTTTGTCTGACAATTATTTCATTCACTGCCGTTCAACTTTTGACTGGAAGTGTATGTCAGGCTTTATAGTGTTAAGACCGAAATGATCTACAAAACAAAGTCTAAACGGTTCAGGCCGAATTAATTGCTGATGTCACTTCCTGTTTAAGTGGGCGGACCAGAATAAGCTGCGATGTGAACCAGACTAAATGATGAGTGTGCGTGTATGAACAGTGTATCGACCAACGCAACAGAACAATCGTGCAGGAGAGGCTGATGGGAAAATGTGCCGCATCAGGAGATTCGGACAAAACACGCACACACACACACACACACACACACACACACACACACACACTGTGTTTAATTAGTAAATGCAGCAGACGTCTGTAGTCCGGCTGTCCACTTCACAGATCAAAGAGAGGACAGATGGTGTGCAGAGCGACAGGACACACACACACACACACACACACACACACACTTTATATACTTTATTTGATTCCACATTACAAGTCAAATTTCATTAGGAATCAAATTTTTTCACACACATACTCACACACACACTTACTCACTCTCTCACTCACACACACTGGAGGACGTAACTGTATTCAGATCAGTGTTTGTGTTTCAGATTCTGATGAAGATCATGTGATCAGTGATGGTCATGTTGAGGGCATTATGGGATGCGCATATGATCTGATCGCTGGATTCCCCAGACGACGATTTCAGAGAGATTTGATCTTCACAACTGTAAACAGCCTAAAATCAATCCTTCAATCAATTCAGCTGTGAGGCCCAATCTAACTCACACACACACTACCAATGTGAGAGTGAGTCGGTGTGTGTATGAGTGTGTGTGTGAGTGAGTGTGTCTGTGTGAGAGTGTGTTTGTGTGGGAGAGAGTGTGTATGAGTATGTGAATGTGAGTATTTTGAGCATGTGTGTGTATCAGTGTGTGTGAGTATGAGCATGTGAGTGTGTGTATAAGTCTATGTGTGTGAGTGTGTTTAAGTGGGCGCAGAGGTTTGTCTTATCAACTCAACCCAGAGTCAGTGTGTTTCTCTGACAGTATGACTGACACACACACACACACACACACACACACACACACACACACACACACACACACACAAGAGCTCAGACTCATCATGTGACCCCAGCTGTGACATCACGGTCACCTGGACCGGGTCGATCACACAATCTCCAGCTCTGCAGGGCAGCGTTTCCCATCATGCACCTCTGCTTGCTTACACATGCCCTCTGCCCTCCGACACACACCTGCACTCCAGGTGAACACACTCAACACACACATCCCGCCGCACACACACACTCACCTGGCATTTCCCAGTGCGAACATCATAAAGGGCCACTGAACCCTGCCGGGCGCCGACCGCGATGCGATAACTGCGATCACAATACGCCACCATATAAAACCTGCGGAGAGAGAGATGGAGAATATCTCAGAGAAAACACACTGCATACTAACACACTTCAGCACACTAGCACACGCCTGCAGGACGCATGATGCTTCATGTGCACACTTCATGCGCTCCACTTGACCATCCAAATCCATATTAATCTTTCTTGGCCATTTTTATTTATTTATTTACTATTTTTATTTTAATTAAGAGTACTTTTCATTTTTCCTACAAAATTAATTTAAATTATTTTAATTAACTTATTTTCTACCAAATTAATTTCTAAATAATTTTAAATAACACATTTTTCCCACAAAATTAATTTCTAAATAATTTTAAACAACTCATAATTTCCCCACAAAATTAATTTGTAAATCATTTTAAATAACTATTTTTTCTACAAAATTAATTTGTAAATCATTTAAAATAAATCTTTAATTTCTCTACAAAATGTATTTATAAATAATTTAAATTAACTTATTTTTCTACAAAATGAATTTATAATTTTTTTAAATAATGAAAAACAATTCATTAAATAAACAAAAACAATTTATTTCTGAAGTAATTGAATGGCATGCTAAATTAGTATTTGTATTTTTTTCCACAAAGTTAAGTGTAATTTTAATTTACTCAGTAATGAATTTTGTATTATAACTTTTTTATCATAAAATACATGCAAAGTGATTTATTACTTTTAAAATATTAAGTAATTATAACGTAATTTATTTGTGAGATAATTGAATTGCATGCTAAATTAGTACATTAGTATACTAATGTTTGAAAAGTTAATGTTGCATACTTCATATACATTATAACGGTAGTATGCAAATTAGGTTCAGCCTATATAAGGATTTAATCCATCAAATATGCATCAATCGCTGTCATCTGAGGTTTGACCTCTGACCCCTTAAAATCAATGAGCTACTCGTTTGACCCGTCATCAGTTTCAGAAGTATATCAGTGTCCAATTAA
>NC_138237.1:4198484-4215984 GCF_964197995.2 Scardinius erythrophthalmus | reverse complement strand
TACAACAGCTCCAGTACATTTCACACTAAGTTAATTTAGATTATATAGCAATTAATTAAGACAGCAGATTTAATCTGTTATCTCTGTTCTTCTAATTTAAACCCTCTTGTTTTTGACTGCACTTGTATAGACTCCCTAAAATATTCACTTCATTACATTAATAAACATCAGCAGCTTTCAAATAATCTCCATAAGTGACACGTACAGGAGGCCGAGGCTTCTAAAGGGGAAGAGCGTCTCTCTCTCTCTCTCTCTCTCTCTCTCTCTCTCTCTCTCTCTCTCTCTCTCTCTGTCTCTCTCTCTCTCTCTCTCTGTCTCTCTCTCTCTCTCTCTCTCTCTCTCACTAAAGGTCTTCCAGTGCTGCTAAATGGATTTGCCATTTAAAAAGCAGATAACGCTGCCCTGTTTCAGTCTGGGGGTCAAAGAAGAAACATCATCATCATCCAGTCCAAGAGAAATAACCAAGACGTTTATACGCGTCTCGCTTTTTTCTCGTCTGGGCCGTACGTTCACTTCTGGCCGTAATCACGACTGAAAAATGAGCGCCATTTCGCTCTAACGGCATTAGCACGCGCTACACGCAGACATATTTGTACTCATAATAAATTTTTTTAGGATCGGGTTTCGTCTTAACGAGGTGAGCACGGGCTGGGGGGGTTCAGGCTGGACGGTAACCTCGTTTGCGGGAGTTTCGGCGCGGAGGTTAAGGCCCAGACGAATGGGTTTCCTCTTACGCTTCGAGGTCTCCACCATCCTGAGGCCAAGACATCATTACATCATATTAATGGGCTCCAATCGGATTAAAGCCTGGCTCTCATCTGTCAAGGGGGAAAACAACCGTCCGATTCAGGACTGCATTAAAGTCAATCATTTTATCCCTTAAAACTCATCTTTGATCACCAACATGACATATTTTTAAACGTTTATTCCTTGAAAAATGCCTTTAAATATCTTGAATGTCACTCGACACCCTTGCCTCATTTAGCATTCGCGGTTCTATGAATATTACAAAAGCTTTCCATTTCAACTTTCTATTCATCAAAGAATCCTAAAATTAAACTGTAAATAACTGTTTTCAACATTGATGATAATCATAAATGTTTATGAGAATCAATTCATCATATTAGAATGATTTGTGAAGGATCATGTGACACTGAAGACTGGAGTAATGATGCTGAAAATACAGCTTTGATCACAGGAATAAATTACACTTTACTATAGATTCATATAGGAATGAGCTGATTTACATTGGAATATTATTTCACAATTTTACTGTTTTTACTGTAATTTTGATCAAATAAATGCAGCCTTGGTGAGCAGAAGAGACTTGTTAAAAACATTAAAAATCCTACCAATCAAAAACATTTTAACCATAGTGTACATTCTACTGTACAATAGTAATTTATTTCTGTCAATTTCTTCAAGTTAAACCAAACTTTTATTTTGGCGGGTTTTAGTGACGTGTGTTTGAGTATATGCGCCGCTCATTCACGCAGACTTCAGTCTTTTATCGCTTTAACACTCACAGACACTAGTCCATATCGCATTTGTTTCATTTCATTACTTTTGATTTATTCATCCAAAATTGCTAAATTCCATGACATTTTGCATTATACAGTAAATTCAATTTTTAGATTAAATTTAGATAGACGTTTCATTTATTTATTTTATTTTTCAGCAATTATGTTTTGTCCATTTTAACATTCTGGATTTATGATTTAATAAAAAAAAATATTATCTAAATAAATAAAAAAATAAATAAATAAATAAGCGGTGGTAATTAAATAAAGGCATTAAACATGACCAATTTAATTAATCTTTTCAAATCTAATCAAATGAAAATTAATTATTTTTTTTGGCAAACAAAGTGCAGAGGTTTACTGTTAAAAAAACATGGTTGAAAAATGATGTGATATGTATAAATAAAGTTTTACTAATATTATTATTATTATCACTGGTAATATATTTCTGTCATAATTTCTTCAAGTTGAACCGAACTTTTATTTTGGCGGGTTGTAGTAACGCATGCCTGAGTAAACTGCGCCTTTTTGCGTTTTAACACTCACAGACACTAGTCCGTAACACAAATTATTCACTGTACAGCCCTACCTTTGATTTATTAATCCAAAATTGGCCAAATTCCATGATATTTCGCATTATACAATCAACAACATGATAAAACGTTTAGTTCCGGTCCTTGATTCTGATTGGTTGAGCCGCATTCGAAGTTTGAACTGCCGTTTGTGACTCTTTGTTGCTGCATGTGTTCCTTAGCAACCTCTTTGGAACTACTTTGCTTGGCGGAGGAATACATGTGTTATAACGTTAGATTATTTGTTGCTGGTGTTTATTTTATGAATAAAATAAATATTAAAATTAATATTTTTATAGAGTAACAGTTTTATAAAAGCAATAAGCCCCTTAGCTGATCTAAATCCAATGTAAATCACAGCTTCAAGGGGCGCATTGTTTTAATAAACCTTTTTAGGGTCCTGAAAGCTCTACTGTACTGAGTGTTACTGTGAGTCTCACTTGGTCAGCTGTTTCTCAGCGTCGGCGCACAGCTCCAGCAAACCCATGAGAACCGCAGACACATCCATGTACGGCTCCCACACCGTGAACCCTCGGCCAATCAGATCGATCGCTGTGCGGCGGATGGTGCTGTGGGGGGGCAGTTTGGGACTGGGCGGCTGCAGGAGGAGAAACGTCAAGGCTTTACCTGCGAGGGAGACAGAAAGAAGGTTATTAATATCCATATTGACTGGAGACGTCTGCAGGTCATATTGATGCTCAGCTAATGCAGTCTCAGTCACGACACACATCAACATATTCTCACACACACACTGTGGGCTTCAAAAGCCCGAGGACACACTCATGTGGGTGGCGAAATTTGTCAGTATGATAAAAAAATGTATTTAAATTAATACTTTTATTTAGCAAGGATGCATTAAAACGTGAGAGTAAAGACATTTATAATGTTACAAAAGATTCTATTTCAAATAAATACTGTTCTTTTGAACTTTCTATTCATCAAAGAATCCTAAAAAATAAAATTGATCAACTATTTTCAGCATCATAAATGTTTCTTGATCATCAAATCATCATATTAGAGTGATTTGTGAAGGATCATGTGACACTGAAGACTGGAGTAATGATGCTGAAAATTCAGCTTTGATCACAGGAATAAATGACACTTTACTATATATTCACATAGAAAAAAGCTGATTTAAATTGTAATATTATTTCATATTTTACTGGATTTATCACCAAATAAACGCAGCCTTGGTGAGCAGAAGAGACTCTTTCAGAAACATTGAAAATCTCACTGACCCGAAACTGGTTTGTATTGTATGGTGTTGAACGGTGTGTTTTGTGTGTCCATCAGTTGAGCTCTAATGAGGGGTTTGTTCACTCGGTCGCAGGCGTCTACAACAACCACACATGCCGTATCCATGGCAACTGTCAAAATGTGTGGGAGGGGGAGGGGGAGGGGGCAAAGGTCACCGCAAGTGACCTGACACACACACACACACACTACAGCACCGTTCACACTGATGGCTATTAAAGCGCTGGAGGTTGTGATGTCACTGATGTTGCTAGTAGACGCTTCTACTCGCATCACTGCTCATTTGCATAAAGTTAAACTATTCTTCCCTTTGAAAAAAGAGCAAGAGCCGTGATTGTGTGTTTTGCATGCAAACTCATTTAAACACATTTATCTTGTGTTTTGTGTAAGAGAGAGAGAGAGAACACACACTAAATCTGTCGCACATCAGCTGATCTGATCAATGTTTATGTTGTTTGTTATAGATCAACTGCTTAATAATCACAGACGATTATCTGGATTTATCTTCGCTGCTCTCGGGCCTCGGCAACAGGTCGCCGGGTAATTACCACAGCGCCGGAGAACAATGAGGTGAGGTAATTAATGCAGACAGATTCCAGCCAGAGCTTTCAGCAGATACTAACTTCATCTGTCTCTCTCTCTGTGTGTGTGTGTGTGTGTGTTTGTGTTCAGACGTGTGCTGGATTTCTTAAAGCGTTTCCGACTTCTGATTCACCTTTAAAGAAGTGAAAGATTTTTATTCCCATCAAAACGGATAGAAAAGTGAAACTATATTCACCATTTTAGTTGTATGTATTGCTGCCTTAGAGAAAAAATGTATTAGGGCTGTCAACATTTATGCGTTAACGCATGCGATTAATTCAAAATACCTTAACACGTTAAAATAATTTAATGTCCCCCTGTAGTCAATAATTGTATCCCTTAAAACTCATCTTTGATCACCAAAATGACATATTTAAAAGTTTTTAATTTTTTTCCTTGAAAAAAAAAAGTGTCATCATGTCTTAAAATAGCTTGAATGTAACTCTTGCCTCATTTAGTATGTACGCGGTTCCATGAATATGCAAATGAGCCCCGCCTCCACTCACTCACTCAGCTCAGAGATCCACTGGTTGACGATCACACGTTGATCTGATTGGTTACAAGGTAGTTTGTGACGTCAGAAACACCAGCGATTTCAAAGCGTGTTTTTGAGACTGTCTTTGGTTCACTGCAGTTTTAAGGAGGAAATACTCAGCAATGCTGTCGACTTATGAATTTACACATGCTTTGTCTTAAAGCAGATTAAAAACACCACATAGACACATAAACATTAAAAGCTGGATTTTAGAAGTTGAGAGCATCTACAATCGCGCAAGCACCTGTAAACCTGGTAGGCAGAAATTTCGATTCTGACCCTGAAACCTGATTTTGCTGTTCTGTTTGCGATCAGATCATTTTAAGCTGCTAAACTCCAGTGACTAATGAGCTGTGTTTCAGTCCAATGATCCAGTATGCGAATTCATTCAAACAATCAGTCCAAAACAGCGCTAGTGTAAAGAAAACCAGGCTGATTACATCATCAGAGATTGTAAAGAGAATAGAGACTCGCGTTGCGGTTCAGTGAATTATTCATTCCAGTGTGCGTTTCACTTTAAAACACTAACTCTGTCATATTCTGATATTGTTTCTGAATCCCTGTGTGAAATACAGTCTCAACAGAACTGCTACGCAAACTACGTTTCTCGGCTGGATAAAGCAAACCAGCGTCTCGCTAGTAAAGTTTTGATGGATGAGGATTGAAATGAAAGGTAAAGACGACTGCGGTGACGTACAGTAAGCATGCGTGCAAACAAACCGTGTATATATTGATCGCACATTGTATTTAAGCACAGAGACTTTTCAGTACATTCACGTTGTTTCCACACACATTCAGGATAATGTTTTGATTCGTCACGTGTTTAGTGCTGAATGGATCCGCGTACTGTAGGTCTAGGCTGTTTGTTTAGGGTTTTTTGGCGTCTCCATGTGGTCATGTTGGGTATTGCAACTTGACTTTTCTTAAATGTAAACGAGCTCTTTGTTGCTGCATGGTACGGTGAATTCAAAAATTTTGCTTTGGTGTGCATACATTTATGAAATATATTAACTCCTTCTATTGGTTATTTGGTGTCCTTTTGGAGTCTCTAAGAGTCCTTCTATTTTAGCCTGACGTCGTCATACTCAGATTTAGTCAGAATGTGAGTCTGATCTGCTCCATTGGGCTGTGATTATGGGGCGTGTTTCAACCGAACCAGGAAAGAAAATGCCTCTGCACTCGATTGGATAGACCTACAACCAATCAGAGCAACGGAGTAAGTGACGTATGTTCTTCATTCATCTTTCCAATCGACAAATGCCTTGATCGCGGTTCTCTGTTCCTCTTTTAAAATTAATGCGCTGTCAGTATGTTCTATAACAGACGTGATGGCAGAATCTACACATGATGTTTCATAATCAAAGTTCGGGAGGAGCACGTTTAAATAATCAATCCAATCAACTTGTCATCAAACAATTACCGTCTACACTATCTGCATGAGAGGAAGCATATATTATTTTAACTCTGTCAACTCACCTAACATTCCTTGACAGTTTTCAGCATCCCTCCACTCACTCTCGGCTTGTTCTTCCACAGCCCGGAATACGGGGGGAGCACTTTGGGTTCGGGCCGAATACCGAGCCCAGAGCCTCTCCTCGGACAGCACGCCAAATATGCATTTATTCTATCTGACTTATTTGTAAGTGTGAATTTGTGAAATCTCATTTCTCCAGCGGCAGTCATCTTTGTTGTAAACAAATTCAACCCAAGTGCTCTTTATGACGTGGGTGATTACGTAACCGCAGATCATCTGTCCATCATCGATTAAAGCCCGCCCTGGCAATTTGATTGGCTCGGCCTGAGCATAATTACTCCTCAACGGATCGAGTCCAGACCGAACTTCCCGACCAAACAATGTTGTGGGCGGGGATCGGGCTGGCACCCAGGCTACTTCTATTTGGAAAGACACCTAAATTAACCTTGAAAAAAGCTTGCAGAAAATAGTTTAGTGAGAATAACACTTAAATCTGAAGGTTTACTTTGCTGGATATAGCAAATGATGACAAAATGAACGTGTTAAACAAGATAAATGGTATATGCTTAATTTCACAACAAGTGTGTGATTAATTGGAATTTAAAAAAATTGGGTTAACACTTTTACAGTGTCCTTGTTACATATGTTACATGTACTTACCATAGTAATAACAGTACATTTATGCATAATTACATGCAACTAACCCTAATCCTACCCTAACTTTATAGCAAGTACATGTTGTTAAATAATATAACACAGTACTTAAATATATAAATATATAATATATATTATATATGGTGTCAGAAGTTGGTCTAGGGGTATGATTCTTGCTTTGGCACGAGACGTCCCGGGTTCATATCCCGGACGAGCCCCCACATTTGTCTTGAAAGGCTCAAACAAAAGCCAAAATCAAACACAAAGCAACCGGGAGCAAGCTCTAGCTCAACACACACAGCCTTAGCTTTCACAGAGAGAAGAACAGGTGGACATCGTTCTCTTGATGAGCCTCTAGACACACACACTGACCGACCGTAGCAGGAAGAGTAGGAGTCCGTCACAGTACACACACACACTCTAACCTGACCCCTAAACCTACCCATCTCACACACACACTAACCCGACCACTAAACCTACCCATCACACACACACACACACACACACACACACACACACACACACACACACACACACACACACACACACACAAACCCGACTCCTAAACACAACATTTTCTGCATTTTTACATTTAAAAAAACACTTAAATTACTTTAATTTTTACACCAGATTTACAAATGAGGACGTCCCCTCTGGTTTTGGTCACTTCTGGGTCCAAATGTGTCCCCAAAATATAGTTAAGTAGGTAAACACACACACACACACACACACACACACACACACACACACACACACACACATGTTTATTTAGCTATACTTGTGAGGATATTCCATAAGCGTAATGGTTTTTATACTGTACAAACTGTATATTATATTTCCATACACTAACCCGACCCCTAAACCTACCAATCACACACACACACGCATTTTTAATTAAACACTGTTTAGTATGTTTTTAAAGCCATTTGTAATACCAGTGTAATACCCATGTCATTATACAAATTTCGGTCCTCATAAATCACAAAAACACACACACACACACACACACACACACACACACACACACACACGCACACACTCTGGTTCGCTATCTTTGTGGGGACTCTCTATAGACGTAATGGTTTTTATACTGTACAAACTGTATATTCTGTCCCCTTACACTAACCCGACCCCTAAACCTACCTAACACACACACACACCCACATTGATCTGAACTCCGGGTGTCTCCTCGTGACCTGACTTGTCCCGCCTGTCGTTCCAGGCGTATCAAACCTTCCAGTTCCCAGAAACACAACACTTCTTCCTCCAGCGCTCCGGGATCGGCTCTTTGTTCTCCGTGTTCCCGAGCGGAGCGAGAGCTTTAAGAGCAGTCCGGTTTGTACACTAAACACACACTGCACTCGGACTAATCCGGCCTTTGATTCTGCAACACTGCGGCACAAATCCAGCGGAGAGACGTGCGAGTTTAACCTTAAACACTCAAAGACTTCAGCGCTGCTCTTAAAGTCTCGGCATAAACTCAGATCATTAAATCTCCAGATGAGCTTTAGTCAGGATTACTTGATTAAACTCTCCGTGAAATTTATTCATAAAATTCATCGTTTAAATTATCACATTAATTTCAATGCGATCACTTATGATTAATGAATAATTCACACAGAAATGTGTCCCTAATGTCTTAAATTAATCAAAGGCTGTTGTGCCACTTTTTCTTTTTCTCAAATGACTTTACACTTCCTGTTTAAAGGGATAGTTCACCCAAAAATGAGAATTAGTCCATGATTTAAGTCATCCTTGTATATGACTTTATTCTTTCAGAAGAATACAATCAGAGTTATATAAAAAAATGTCCTGGCTCTTCCAAGCTTTATAATGCTAAAAATAAGGTGGGGTTGCCACTTATATTTCATCAAATTTGAAATCACAATTAATTACTCCTAAAGTGAAACCTGAGTTTTTTGAAGGTATCTTTGTTAAGCTTACTCTTCATGCAAATAAACAATTAATAATTGGCAACATATATCGCCCACCAACATCTCCCAAGCTTGAGTCTGTTCGAAACATTCTAGCCACTGTTTCATCGTTTGGTGACTCATCAGAAATTGTTCTGTTGGGGGACTTCAATTTAAACTGGACTGATCCTTGTACTCTCACGGAACGTAACATGTTTAATGGTTCAAATTTTACCCAAATTATTGAAGAGCCAACAAGAATCAGTCCAAGTTGTAAATCTCTTCTTGACCTGATACTAGTCACACACCCCAACAGAATAATAAAATCTGGTGTTCTCTCTGATTGTTTTAGCGATCACTCTATCATATATTGCATTTGGAAAATTTCAACTCCCCATCTTTCTCCGAAATATATTAGGATCCGTGACATGAAATTATTTAACAGTGATTTATTTTTAAATGATGTGAGCAGGATAAATTGGAATAGACTTAGCCTAATTCCTGATGCGGAAGCTGCCTGGAATTTCTTTTATACAGAATTTGTGCAAGTTATTGATAAGCATGCCCCATGGACAACTATTAAGGTCAAAGGACATCATTTACCTTGGGTAAATGGGGATCTTATCAGTCTTTTTAAGCAGAGGGATAGGGCGTGGAATAAACACAAATATACAAAACTTCCTAGTGATTGGGAGGAATACAAACGTTTACGAAACACATGCACCACCCAAACCAGAAATGCTAAAGCCAATTACTACAGATATAGTTTGTCACATGACTTCAGTAATCCTAAACATTTTTGGAAAAAAATTAATACCTTACTTGGTAAATCTAACAGCACCACGAGTAGTATGATTATCAATAATGAAATTGTTAATGATCCAGCAGTGATATCCAACGCATTTAGTTCGCATTTCTCCCAAACACCGCAGGTACAGTCATCGCTCTTTCACCCAGAGCTGTCTGTTAAATCTCAGCCCTGCGATAGTTCTTTCACATTCCGGCAGGTTAGCTCTGCTGATGTCCAGTTGGTCATTAGCAAGCTATCCTCTAGTAGTGGACCTGGCCCTGACGGCATTGAGGGTAAGTTTATCAAACTTTCTTCACATGTCCTATCATCTCCATTGGCTGAGCTTTTTAATCTGTCATTTCTAACCCATGAAGTGCCACTGGCATGGAAGTGTACCAAAGTCACTCCATTGCATAAAGGAGGGGACACTCAAAATTTGAACAATTACAGACCTATCTCAATAATTAACAGTATTGTAAAAATTTTTGAGAAAATAATCTTCAATCAATTATCTAACTATCTCTCTCATAACAATTTACTATCTCAATGCCAGTCAGGTTTCAGGAAACATTTCTCTACTACCACTGCTCTCTCGAAATTTACAAATGATATTTTTTCTAGTTTTGATAATAATATGTGTACTGGTGCCATCTTCTTAGATTTTACAAAAGCATTTGATTTAGTTGATCATTATCTGCTCCTGGATAAATTATTTTCAATTGGCCTTTCCCGTTCATCTCTTCTGTGGTTTAACTCTTATTTTCATCATCGCCGCCAGTGTGTGTCCTTCAGGGGCAGTCAGTCGAATTTTACAGGTATAGATAAAGGCATACCCCAGGGTTCTTCGCTTGGGCCTTTGTTATTTTCCATTTTTATTAATGACTTGCCACTATGCTGTTCAGAATGTGACATTCATCTTTATGCAGATGATACAATTATATATTGCTCCAAACCAAATATTCCCGGCATAAATTATTCTTTACAACATGACTTTGATTCTATACAGCAGTGGCTGTCATTTAATAAACTCCTGCTGAATAAATCAAAATCATACTGTATGCTTTTTCAGAAGAAAGATAGAAATAATCTTAATTTGCATTTTCTTGATTCTTCTCCTTTAGAGCCAACCGAAAAATTTAAATATCTCGGTGTTTGGCTAGAAACTGATCTTTCATTCAAAACTCATGTACACGCGCTTAACAGCAAACTTAGCTTTCGTCTTAAAATATTATATCAATCAATAGATTGCTTTAACTTTCAGGTTAGGAAAAGAATAGTCTCTCAGTTGTTGTTACCTATTCTGGACTATGCAGATATTATATATGCCAACACTACTGCCACTTGCCTACACTCCCTTGATGTGGTATACAACAGCCTGTGCCGTTTCGTCCTACGCTGCCCCTATAGGACACATCATTGTGTGATGTATGAACAGCTGTCCTGGCTTGCACCCTCAGCCAGAAGACAATATCATTGGCTTCAGTTCATCTTTAAATGTATTTATTTTCAATATCCATATTATTTATCGCAATATTTAGTGCCTTACAGTTCACATTATAGCCTTCGTCACAACGAACAGATCTTCTTTACTGTCCCTAGAGTTAAGAGAGACATTGGGAAATATGCTTTCTGTGTGAGAGCCCCTCGTGACTGGAACAACCTTCCTGCATCCATTCGCTCGCTTACATCTTTTCCTCTGTTCCGAACTGCTTTGTTAATACATCTTCAGAATACTTGTCTTTGTTTCTAGCATTTCAGATTTAGCATCGATATGTGTCATGTTATGAATGTTTTTATATAGTATATGAATGTCTATCTGTGTTGGGTGGGGATAGTGAGAGCTTGTGTGTGTGTGTGTGTGTGTGTGTGTGTGCTGGCGTGCGTGTCCATATGGTGCGTGTGAAAGTGTGTGAGTGTGTGCCCTTAGGTTTTTTTTTTTTTTTTTTTTTTTTTTTGTTATTATTTTTATTGTTATGACTTTTTTTGTCTTATTTGATTGTATCTACTCTGTTGTTTTGCTGTTTTATGTTGTTTGGACATGATCCTGAGGACCCCCATGAAAACGAGATGTTTCATCTCATGGGGTTGATCCTCTAATAAATGTTCATAAATAAATAAATAAATGGCAGTGAATGGCTGGAGAAAATCTATCCATCATAAAAGTGCATCTATACATGATATTCATATTCAAGATGCACTTTTATGATGGATAGATGCACTTTTATGATGGAGAGATGCACTTTTATGATGGACAGATGCACTTTTATGATGGATAGATGCACTTTTATGATGGATAGATGCACTTTTATGATGGAGAGATGCACTTTTATGATGGACAAATGCACTTTTATGATGGATAGATGCACTTTTATGATGGAGAGATGCACTTTTATGATGGACAGATGCACTTTTATGATGGAGAGATGCACTTTTATAATGGACAGATGCACTTTTATGATGGATAGATGCACTTTTATGATGGAGAGATGCACTTTTATGATGGATAGATGCACTTTTATGATGGAGAGATGCACTTTTATGATGTATAGATGCACTTTTATGATGGATAGATGCACTTTTATGATGGAGAGATGCACTTTAATAATGGATAGATGCACTTTTATGATGGATAGATGCACTTTTATGATGGAGAGATGCACTTTTATGATGGATAGATGCACTTTTATGATGGATAGATGCACTTTTATGATGGAGAGATGCACTTTTATAATGGATAGATGCACTTTTATAATGGATAGATGCACTTTTATGATGGATAGATGCACTTTTATGATGGATAGATGCACTTTTATGATGGATAGATGCACTTTTATGATGGAGAGATGCACTTTTATGATGGAGAGATGCACTTTTATGATGGATAGATGCACTTTTATGATGGATAAATGCACTTTTATGATGGAGAGATGCAATTTGTATTCCTCTGAAAGAATAAAGTCATATACACCTAGGATGACTTGAGGGTGAGTAAATCATGGGCCAATTTTCATTTTTGGGTGAAATATCCCTTTAAGTGGGTGGCACTTTGTCAGATCCAAGATTAAATTATGCAAGGCTGTTTTGGAGAGTTTTAACCACATCTGAAAAAAGTTAGACAGCCAAGAGAGGAAATCACCTGCAAATTTACTGTCTCATAGTGCTTGGGCCGTCCCGGACAGGTCGAGTCCATTTTTCAGAGCGGACATCTTTGTTTAAGACTTGACTTGGTTTAAATGGATGAATTAATATTGACAAAACATCAGCTGAGCTAATGAGTGGTTAGTTAAAGCAATAAACATGCCACATTAGAGGCTGGGCCACGGGAAGCTAATTAGAGAGAGAGACAGCTTTTAGCCATTAGCTCTAACACTCACAAGCGTTTTACTGGAAACCGTCACACACACACACACACACACACACACACACACACACACACACACACACACACACACACACACACACACACGCACACTGATATTAAACGACTCATACAGTCATATAAGACTTTGGTCCCATTATATTTAGCCTGTATTTCCAGTGGCCTTATTACTGCAGGACCCTCTGCCCTCTCTCTGTCTCTCTCTCTCTCTCTCTCTCTCTCTCTCTCTCTCTCCCTCTCTCTCTTTCTGTCTGTCTGTCTCTCCGGTCAAATCGAAAGTGAAGTTAAAATCAATGGAGTTGAGCTGGAAAGAGAGCCGGCAGATGGAGAGATAGAGAGAGAAACAAAGGGTGTCTAAACAGGGAATGCCTTCAGCACACTGGATTTACAGCAACACACACACACACACACACACCAGAGCTGCACTGCATTAATGTGACATCACTTCCTGTCACTGCAGTGCTGGGCTTGCTTCTCTTACTGCATTTACTATACGAGGTGCTTCACTTCAGCAATGCTGCATACAATTTTAATATTCTTTATTTAATTGACCAATATAGACATTGGTGGATAATGATTTATTGACATTTATTTTTATGTTGTGGTCAATAAACAATAAGATGTATATCAAAATATTTGGATACGCCTATATTATAATATCTGATATTTTATATACACAGTATTGCGGTAAAAATGTCTTGTATAACATACTGTAGATAACCTCTCTCTCTCTCTATATATATATATATAAATAGAACTTAAAATTAAATAATGTCCATTTTGAGTGAATATTTTTAAAAAAGTAAATGAATTAAAATAATAATAATAAAAAAATCCATAAACAATTTTTTTTACACTGTGGAATTATTATCATAACAATTAAACATTTAACTCTAAATTCGGATTACTGTAATGCTAACAAAAACATTCACTCTCATTATTTTAACTAACACTGAGTTTAATCAAGTGAATAAACAGCCCCGATATTTCACACACACACACACACACACACACACACACACACACACACACACACACACACACACACAGGCCTTTAAAGTGAAAAGTGCTTGAGAACTACAGCGTGTGAGACTTCTGAAGTGTGTGTGTGTGTGTGTGTGTGTGTGTGTGTGTTTTCCTAGCTGACCTTGTCACTGCCCTCAGGCAAACTGCTTTGTTTCTTTATAAAAGTAAAGTAAGACTCATGTATCCACTTTGAACTCAAACCCACACACACACACACACACACACACACAAGTTCAGATTCTCCTAAAGGTCTCAGACGCTTTGACCATCAAACTGACCTTGAAGGCAGAAAACACTCCAAACACACACACACACACACACACACACACACACACACACACACACACACACACACACACACACACTATCACAAAGGCCTGTGTCTCAATCCACTCCTGAGGTCAAAAGTGAGATTGTCCAAAATATTCCAGTGCAATGAATCGATCGGTTCCCAGAATGCACCATAAAAATCAGCTGCACACTACTCTTAACGAACAAGATTTTTACTGTTAATAAAAATATTGAAAAGGCAAAATAGTAGTTAATAAAAATAAAAACAAGTGTCATGCACAAAACTGTATATGTGTATACAGTGTGTGTATTTGTGTATATATATATATATATATATATATATATATATATATATATATATATATATATATATATATATATATATATATATATAGATATAGATTCATGGACAAATACACAACACACATTAAATATTAGACAAGAATCGACGGACTGATTGAGATGTTACAAAACAGACTAAAAACAAACCACGGTTTGTTTGTTGCATTTGAGGATAGAAAATGATGAAAACTACAACTAATTTAATTATAAAATAAAAATAAATAAAAAAAGTGAATAAATAACCTAAAATACAAATAAAATTAAATTATTATTTAACTAAAACTTCATGTTGTTTAATCTAGCTTGAGCCCAAACTGGTGTTCAGGCTAATTCACATCACACTAAACTCCAGTGTGAATGAGACGCAGCCCATCCATTTAAAGAGGAAGCCATGAGATATAAGAGAGTGTGTGTGAGTATGTGTTTGTTTTTTATTTTCTGACTGACCTCTATAATCATCATTCCAGCTCAGGGCACTAAACCCTCTCGAAGTTCAACTCTACAGTAATGAAGTGTGTAGTGCAGGTGTCCTGAGGGACCCGATCTGTTAATCACTCTGTTAAACAGAGCAGAGTCAGCAGAGAAGGAGTGTGACGCTCGCTCGAGTGTGTGTGTTTTTGAGGAGGCGTGTGATTATTGCCAACACAGACGCAGAAATCAGACCCTTGTTAGTTTGCAGAGGAATTAATCCTGCCCTCGGGTCTGTCTACTGCAATTAAAGCACATTATCACTCATCATAACCGACTGAAGTGTGTGTGAGAGCCTGGGCTAGACTATCAGAGCAGAATCAGACACAACATTGGTAGCACTTTATAATAAAGTCCCATTAGGTAACGTTAGTTAAGTAACATTAACCAAAAATGAGCTGTTATAGTTTTCTGTGAGTGAGCTGTGTGTGTGTGTGTGTGTGTGTGTGCGTGTGCGTGCGTGTACACTCACAGGTGTGACGGGCGAGTGAATAGTTGGATCCTCCGCTGCTCAGACCGAAGCCCTCGGGAGCTTGACTGCTGATGTGTGTGTGTGTGTGTGTGTACTCACAGGTGTGGTGTGTGTGTGTGTGTGTACTCACAGGTGTGGTGTGGTGTGTGTGCGTGTGTGTGTACTCACAGGTGTGACGGGCGAGTGAATAGTTGGATCCTCCGCTGCTCAGACCGAAGCCCTCGGGAGCTTGACTGCTGATGTGTGTGTGTGTGTACTCGCAGGTGTGGTGTGTGTGTGTACTCACAGGTGTGGTGTGTGTGCGTGTGTGTGTACTCACAGGTGTGACGGGCGAGTGAATAGTTGGATCCTCCGCTGCTCAGACCGAAGCCCTCGGGAGCTTGACTGCTGATGTGTGTGTGTGTACTCACAGGTGTGGTGTGTGTGCGTGTGTACTCACAGGTGTGACGGGCGAGTGAATAGTTGGATCCTCTGCTGCTCAGACCGAAGCTCTCGGGAGCTTGACTGCTGATGTGTGTGTGTGTACTCACAGGTGTGGTGTGTGTGCGTGTGTACTCACAGGTGTGACGGGCGAGTGAATAGTTGGATCCTCTGCTGCTCAGACCGAAGCTCTCGGGAGCTTGACTGCTGATGTGTGTGTGTGTACTCACAGGTGTGGTGTGTGTGTGTGTGTGTGTGTGTGTGTGTGTGTGTGTGTGTGTGTGTGTGTGTGTGTGTACTCACAGGTGTGACGGGCGAGTGAATAGTTGGATCCTCCGCTGCTCAGACCGAAGCCCTCAGGAGCTTGACTGCTGGTTCGGGCTCGCGACGGGAGTTTGGGGGGTTCGATCTCCGCGCCGAACTCGGCCCCGATGACGCCGAGCAGAACGATAGCCGTTGCCTGTTTCCTGCGCTCCTCGTACGAGTTACTGATCCTCTTAGCGCTCGGCGGGAGGTTAGACAGACAACCTGCACACACACACACACACAGAAAGATTCACTTGAGACAACATAAAACTGATTTAGATTCACTTAAGACAACATAAAACTGATTCGGATTCACTGAAGTCAACATAAAACTGATTTAGATTCACTTAAGACAACATAAAATTGATTCGGATTCACTGAAGACAACATAAAACTGATTCGGATTCACTGAAGTCAACATAAAATTGATTTAGATTCAATTAAGACAACATAAAACTGATTCAGATTCACTGAAGACAACATAAAACTGATTCAGATTCACTGAAGACAACATAAAACTGATTCGGATTCACTGAAGTCAACATAAAACTGATTTAGATTCACTTAAGTCAACATAAAACTGATTTAGATTCACTGAAGTCAACATAAAACTGATTCAGATTCACTGAAGACAATATAAAACTTATTCAGATTCACTTAAGACAACATAAAACTGATTCAGATTCACTGAAGTCAACATAAAACTGATTCGGATTCACTGAAGTCAACATAAAACTGATTCGGATTCACTGAAGTCAACATAAAACTGATTTAGATTCACTGAAGTCAACATAAAACTGATTCGGATTCACTGAAGACAACATAAAACTGATTCAGATTCACTGAAGTCAACATAAAACTGATTCAGATTCACTGAAGTCAACATAAAACTGATTTAGATTCACTGAAGTCAACATAAAACTGATTCAGATTCACTGAAGACAACATAAAACTTATTCAGATTCACTGAAGTCAACATAAAACTGATTCAGATTCACTTAAGTCAACATAAAACTGATTCAGATTCACTGAAGTCAACATAAAACTGATTCAGATTCACTGAAGTCAACATAAAACTGATTTAGATTCACTGAAGTCAACATAAAACTGATTCAGATTCACTGAAGTCAACATAAAACTGATTCAGATTCACTGAAGACAATATAAAACTTATTCAGATTCACTGAAGTCAACATAAAACTGATTCAAATTCACTGAAGTCAACATAAAACTGATTCAGATTCACTGAAGTCACATAAAACTGATTCAGATTCACTGAAGTCAACATAAAACTGATTCAGATTCACTGAAGTCAACATAAAACTGATTCAGATTCACTGAAGTCAACATAAAACTGATTCAGATTCACTGAAGTCAACAAAACTGATTCAGATTCACTGAAGTCAACATAAAACTGATTCAGATTCACTGAAGACAATATAAAACTTATTCAGATTCACTGAAGTCAACATAAAACTGATTCAGATTCACTGAAGTCAACA
>NC_138237.1:4173484-4188484 GCF_964197995.2 Scardinius erythrophthalmus | reverse complement strand
GATTTAGAAAGCATAATAAAAAATAAGTAATGCAATTATTTTTAGAGATCAAATAGTAATTTAATTACTCTGTTGAAGATATAATTACTAGCTAGTAATTAATTACTTTATTACTTTACTTACCCAACACTGGTAACATTCTACTTACTAATATGTAACATTCTATTATGTAACTTTTTATTAAATACAATGTAACATTATGCTAACTACTATGTATCTTTCTACTAACTGTAACATTCTACTATGTAACTTTCTATGTAACATTCTACTAACTACTATGTAACATTCTACTATGTAACTTTCTATGTACTGTAACATTCCACTAACTACTATGTAACATTCTACTATGTAACTTTCTACTAACTAGTATGTAGCATTATATTATGTAAAATTCTACTAACTACTATGTAACATTCTACTAACTACTATACAACTTTTTACTAACCATGTAACATTCTACTAACTAATATGTAACATTCTACTATGTAACATTCTACTTAATAATTTGTAACATTCTACTAACTACTATGTAACATTCTACTATGTAACTTTCTACCAATATGTAGCATTCTATTATGTAAAATTCTACTAACTACTATACAACTTTCTACTAACAATGTAACATTCTACTAACTAATATGTAACTTTCCACCAACTAATATGTAACCTTCTATTTTGTAACATTCTACTAAATATGTAACATTCTAGTAACTACTATGTAACTTTCTACTAACTATTATGTAACATTCTAATAACAACTACGTAACTTACTACTAATATGTAACATTCTACTACATAACTTTCTACTAATATGTTACCACATTGTGTTACATTCTACTAACTACTATGTAACATTCTATCTACTATGTAACATTCTAGTAACTACTATGTAACCTTCTACTAAATTGTGACCTATTATGTAGCATTCTACTAACTACTATATAACATTGTAGTAACTACTAAGTACATTTCTACTAACTACTATGTAACATTCTACTAACTAGTGTAACATTCTACTAACTACTATGCAACTTTCTACAATGTAACATTCTACTAACTACTATGTAACTTCCCACCAACTAATATGTAACATTCTAGTAACTAATATGTAACTTTCTACTAACTAATATGTAACATTCTACTAGTCAAGTCAAGTCAAGTCAACTTTATTTATATAGCGCTTTTCACAATACAGATTGTATCAAAGCAGCTTCACAGTATTAAATAAAATAGTACATCAGTGTTTGTTTCTGGTGTAAAACATCCACGTTTGGTAATGCAGATCAATAGCACTGGTGAATCGATTAATCAATTTAAGTATCCCCAACTGAGCAAGCCAAAGGCAACAGTGGCAAGGAACCGAAAAACTCCATCAGGTGACCTAATGGAGAATAAAAAAAAAAAACCTTGGGAGAACCCAGGCTCAGTCGGGGGCCAGTTCTCCTCTGGCGTTTATGAAGTAGAGACCGGATTTAACTGTAAGATTAAAATATTATATGAATGCCTGGCTGAAGAGATGCGTCTTTAATCTAGTTTTAAACTGGGAGAGCGAATCTGAGCAACGAACAGTATCAGGAAGGCTATTCCAGAGTTTTGGTGCTAAATGTGAAAATGCTCTCCCTCCTTTGGTGGACCTAGATATCCTAGGTATGACCAGAAGCCTCGAATTTAGTGATCTTAAAGAGCGCGATGGATTATAGGGCGATAGAAGATCCGTTAAATAAACTGGAGCTAAGCCGTTTAGGGCTTTATAAGTCAGTAGCAATACCTTGTAATTAATACGGAACTTTATAGGTAACCAATGTAGTGATGATAAAATTGGTGTTATATGGTCAAACTTTCTTGATCTAGTAAGAACTCTAGCGGCGGCATTTTGGACTAACTGTAGCTTGTTTATTGAGGATGCAGGACAACCAGCTAATAAAGCATTACAGTAATCTAGTCTCGAGGTCATGAATGCATGAACTAGCTTTTCTGCATCAGAAACAGATAGCATGTTACGTAATTTAGCAATATTTCTAAGGTGAAAAAAGGCTGTTTTTGTAACATATGAAATATGATTTTCAAAAGACAAGTTACAATCTAATATAACACCCAGGTCTTTTACTGTAGAGGATAAAGTAACAGGACACCCTACTATGTTAAAGTTGTATTGTAAGAGGTTTTGTGGGCGTTTTTTTGAACCGATAAGTATTACCTCTGTCTTATCTGGATTTAATAAAAGAAAATTGTGCGTCATCCAATCTTTTATATCTTTAACACACTCTGTCAATTTGGATAATTTAGCGTTTTCATCCGGCCGTGATGAAATATATAGTTGAGTGTCATCAGCATAACAATGGAAACTAATTCCATGTTTCCTTATAATATTTCCAAGTGGCAGCATATATATTGAGAATAATAGAGGGCCTAACACAGATCCTTGCGGCACTCCATAGTTTACTGGAGTTATGATCGATTTTTCTCCGTTTAAATAGACAAAATGGTAGCGGTCAGATAGGTATGATCTGAACCAGCTTAATGCTTGTCCTTGAACACCAGTATAATTTTGTAGTCGATCTAAGAGTATTGTATGATCTATAGTATCGAACGCAGCACTAAGATCAAGTAAAACTAGTATTGAGATACAGCCTTGGTCAGAAGCTAAAAGTAAATCATTTGTGATTTTAACGAGCGCAGTTTCAGTGCTATGATGCGGCCTGAACCCAGACTGAAACTTTTCATAGGTGTCATTTTCTTGCAAGAAAGAGCCCAGTTGGGCAGACACAACTTTTTCTAATATTTTGGACATAAAAGGAAGATTTGAAATGGGTCTATAATTTGCTAGGTTATTTGGGTCTAATTGTGGTTTCTTAATGAGAGGTTTTATAACTGCCAATTTAAATGTTCTTGGAACATGACCTAAAGATAAAGACGAGTTAATAATATTGAGGAGAGGCTCTTCCACTATAGGTAACACTTCTTTCAATAGTTTAGTTGGTATGGGATCTAATAAACATGTTGTTGTTTTAGAGGAAATGATAAATTTATTTAACTCTTTTTGTTCTATAGTTGTAAAGCACTGTAATTGTTCTTGCGGGGTGATAATCGAGGCTGAATTATAAGGCGCGATTGAAGATTGAACGTTTACAATTGTGGATCTGATGTTTTCTATTTTCTCAGTGAAAAAATTCATGAAATCATTACTACTAAACTGTAACGGAATATTTTGTTCAGGTGACGCTTGTTTATTTGTTAGTCTAGCCACGGTGTTAAATAAGAACCTAGGATTGTTTTGGTTATTTTCTATTAGTTTGCGGAGATGCTCAGCCCTGGCCGCTTTTAGGGCCTTTTTATAGCGTGACGTACTGTCTTTCCAAGCGATTGGAAAGACAGAAAGTTACTACATAACTTTCTACTAATATGTAACCTTTTATGTAACATTCTACTATATAACATTCTAGTAACTACTATGTAATGTTCTACTACATTGTAAACTATTATGTAGGATTCTACTAACTACTATGTAACATGTACTATGTAACTACAGAGTCACATTCTAGTAACTGCTATGTAACTTCCTTCTAAATACTATGTAACATTCTACCAACTATGTAACATTGTACTATGTAACAAAGTAACTTTGCAACTATGTGTCATTTAACTCTCTCTAGAGAATTTGAAGACTGTTAGATTAGGGTTAGTAGAACGAGTTGGCATGTACTTGCAAAATTACTTATAGTCCGTAGAATGTCTGTTAGGGAGCATAAAAATAAAGTGTTACAGATATTAAGCAGACAGTCTACTAATACTCTAATGACTGCTACTGTAGTTGACATGTAGTTGCAAAGTTACTTATAATACAATGTCTAAAGTAGACTATCGAAATAAAGCGTTACCAAAACAACACATCATCCTACAATATTACCAACTAAATATAGTTAAACTCATAAATACGTCACATTACAGAAGTTAAATGGGCTATAAATGACATCTGATGAAGAAATAACAAAACAAAACCATTATTTCTCATAGATTAAGCATGACGCCCTGTAAAAGCTCAAACGTGGCGCTTCTGTGGCCGAACAGAGAAGTTTCTAGCACATGCGTCATCTGAACCTCAGAGACAGAACTGCATGTGTGCAGGACACACACGTTCAGACACCAGACGTGCTGCATGGAGACACCGACGTGAGTGTGTGTGGTGGGACAGACGTCCCCACAACTTCCAGTAAGGTAAAGCGCCAGTAGGGTTGTGGGTGAGATCAATACTGTGGTTTCCAGAGACAGACAAGTCTCTGTGCAGAAATGAAGACTAAATAAACAGAGTATATGGTCAATATCACAGAGACTACTGGTCTGGTCTAGTGTAGTCTTTTCTGGTCTGCAGAATCAAAATGGCATTTACAAAACAGACCATTTACACTCTGATAGAATTATTAAAGCTATGATATGTAAAGTAGAGATCAGAAGTTGGTGAGGTTTTTTTTATTGTTATGAAAGAAGTCTCTAATGCTCACCAAGGCTGCATTTATTTGATCAAAAATAGAGTGAAAACAGTGAAATATTATTACAATTTAAAATAGCTGTGAGAATATATTATAAAATGTAATTTATTCAAAGCTACATTTTCAGCATCATGACTCCAGTCGTCAGTGCCACATGAAATTTCACATTTAATTCAATGTGTTACTTGCTGTTTCTGAGTGAAAATTGATTGCATAGTAAATTCTACACCATTTTCCCCCAAAACAACATACCAGTCCTGTTTTAAAACACTAGTTAGTTTCACCACTGTTACTACACAGAGATGTGTAGCGCTCCCTGCTGGTTACACTAGTAAACTAGTAGTTTGGTTTGGGATCAGTTGTTGGGATGGGAAATGCCGTCCTTGGTCTCGAGCTTGAAGTGTCTATTTTCCTCATTTTTAAAATAGTGCATTAGAAACAGACCTTCACCTCATATCACACTGAAAGCGTATGTGACATGTAGCACACTTGGTACTCAGTACATGGAGGTAGATTTGTGTCTTTATTATTCAATCAAAAAAAAGGTTGCTTCAATCAAAAAATATATTTTCAATCAAAAAAAACCGTTTCAATCAAAGAAAAAAAGTGTTTGAATGCAAAAATATATTTGAGACTCAAAAAAATGCATTTGAACACTATTTTTTTTTGCTTGAAAATGTTTTTTTTGATAGAAGTGAAGGTTTTTTTGTTTGAAGCAACTTTTTTGATTGAAGTATTGTTGTTTTGTGTTTGGGCCATATTATGGGTAGGACATTTGTGTCTTTATAATTCAATCAAAAAAGAAGTTGCTTCAAACAAACAAAACATATTTTCAATAAAAAAATCACTTCAATCAAAAAATAAACCTTTTCAATCATAGAAAAAATGTTTTTGAATGCAAAAAAATATTTGAGACTCAAAAAATTGCACTTGAACACTTTTTTTTTTGATTGAAAATGTTTTCTTTGATTGAAGTAATCTTTTTTGTGTTTGGACCATGTTATGGGTAGGACATTTGTGTCTTAATTATTCAATCCCAAAAAAGTTGCTTCAATCAAAAAAAAACATTTTCAATCAAAAAAAAAATAATTTCAATCAAAGAAAAAACTGTTTAAATGCAAAAAAAAAAAAATCATTTGAAGTGTTTTTTTTTATTGAACTTTCTTTTTTTTTGAATGAAGTGAAAAAAGTTTTGAAGTCGTTTTTTTTTTAAATCATTTTGACACAAACGTACCGCAGTGGGGGCGGGTGCTTCCCCATTGGTCAGACATGTTTGAGTGACAAGTGTCTACACCAACGACGTCTTTCTGACAAGCAAGTCATGGTCGCCACTCGCCAGCGAGCCAGGAAGCAGTGGTGGAGTTGTTGGTAAGTAGATAAAACCGTATTAAAATGATTGGTGTCACGTTATTAGCCTACTCTGTTTGATATTTCGATTAAACATACAGCTTGCTAACTTAGCTCACGTTGACTAATTTGTGTGATGGTGTTAGATATCTGACGCCTCATATTGTCAGGCAGGCTAGCAGGGTGCGCTAACGGCTAATTGAATTGTTTATTTCACTTAAGTAACGTTACAGAGGCTTGCTATGTGCTTGTGCTATATTGTGTTATAATACGTAACGTCATTAGTGGTCAAACAACAGTCCACAGGCCAACTGTTGCCCACAGCGCTGCCTGTTTAGCAGCAACAGGTCATGCAGAGCCTGAGTCTATCTTCTCACACAGCCCACAGGATTACAGCTATTTGACCGTCCCGCTCTCTCTCTCGCTCACGGGTAGTGGTCTCCCCACCATCACAGTCAAATGCTCGCAGACACAGAGGCAGATGCTGTTATTTTGAGAGCGGGGCTTACATATGCCGTCCCGTACGGAAAATAATGTTGCATACCACCGGTAACATGAATATATATTCCGTTGCTCGGTGCGCAAACTAGCTGTGTCAGGCATTATTTATAAGTAGCCTAATGTCCTGCACAACTCCACATGGAAAACTGGCAGTTCAATGAAGTGATGCTTATTGTCTGACATAGTGTACAAGTAGTTACTAGCTTAAAGTATTGTGCCAATAATGATCCTTCTGGTAAATTTGGCATTCAGTTGAGACACAAAAGCTCTTAGTTTAATGAAAATCCTTGGAAAAGAAGACAAGATGGTTTGTTTAATTAGTATTCATTTATTTATATTTCTAATATCATATAGTATTGTCCTGTCAACCCATTACAAGTCTTGCCTTATTCAGTGTTGATTTATTGACATGTTTATGTAAGATGTTTTATTAGAAGGTGTGTGAGTGAAAGTTGTCTGATCAACAGGAAAAACAATTAGTCCATCTGCTGCCTGGAAAGATGTTGCAGTTAATGTAGGTAGCTATCGTTGTCTGTGTGTGTGTGTGTGTGTGTGTGTGTGTGTGTGTGTGTGTGTGTGTGTGTGTGTTGCTGCAGACAGAGACATGAGACAACTTAATTTCAGCTACTTAAGGCTTTAGCTAGTTAGCTACTTTAAAAAAAAAAAAAAAAAAAAATATCTGGCTAAATGTACGCTATATATAGCATTAATGCCATTATGCTTAACGGTTACACTAACAAGCCATCAAAATTGATGGCTTGTATAATAAAAGTAACCATACGACACTATTGAGCAGTTATAATTGAGAGTGCAGCAATACCTGTATCGATATCAATACTGCTTATCAATACTTCAAATAATTTGATGCAAAAAATAAAGTATCACATAAAGAAATTAATGTGTCATGCCTACAGAGCACAGCACCTAGAGACACCAAAACTTAGGCCAAGCCAGGACCAGAGTCCTACATTATCAATCAGCATTGCAATAAAATAGAAAAATACAACTTCAGACAACTTTCACTCACACACCTTCTAATAAAACATCTTACATAAACATGTCAATAAATCAACACTGAATAAGGCAAGACTTGTAATGGGTTGACAGGACAATACTATATGATATTAGAAATCTAAATAAATGAATACTAATTAAACAAACCATCTTGTCTTCTTTTCCAAAGATTTTCATTAAACTAAGAGCTTTTGTGTCTCAACTGAATGCCAAATTTACCAGAAGGATCATTATTGGCACAATACTTTAAGCTAGTAACTACTTGTACACTATGTCAGACAATAAGCATCACTTCATTGAACTGCCAGTTTTCCATGTGGAGTTGTGCAGGACATTAGGCTACTTATAAATAATGCCTGACACAGCTAGTTTGCGCACCGAGCAACGGAATATATATTCATGTTACCGGTGGTATGCAACATTATTTTCCGTACGGGACGGCATATGTAAGCCCCGCTCTCAAAATAACAGCATCTGCCTCTGTGTCTGCGAGCATTTGACTGTGATGGTGGGGAGACCACTACCCGTGAGCGAGAGAGAGAGCGGGACGGTCAAATAGCTGTAATCCTGTGGGCTGTGTGAGAAGATAGACTCAGGCTCTGCATGACCTGTTGCTGCTAAACAGGCAGCGCTGTGGGCAACAGTTGGCCTGTGGACTGTTGTTTGACCACTAATGACGTTACGTATTATAACACAATATAGCACTAGCACATAGCAAGCCTCTGTAACGTTACTTAAGTGAAATAAACAATTCAATTAGCCGTTAGCGCACCCTGCTAGCCTGCCTGACAATATGAGGCGTCAGATATCTAACACCATCACACAAATTAGTCAACGTGAGCTAAGTTAGCAAGCTGTATGTTTAATCGAAATATCAAACAGAGTAGGCTAATAACGTGACACCAATCATTTTAATACGGTTTTATCTACTTACCAACAACTCCACCACTGCTTCCTGGCTCGCTGGCGAGTGGCGACCATGACTTGCTTGTCAGAAAGACGTCGTTGGTGTAGACACTTGTCACTCAAGCATGTCTGACCAATGGGGAAGCACCCGCCCCCACTGCGGTACGTTTGTGTCAAAATGATTTAAAAAAAAAACGACTTCAAAACTTTTTTCACTTCATTCAAAAAAAAAGAAAGTTCAATAAAAAAAAAACACTTCAAATGATTTTTTTTTTTTTTGCATTTAAACAGTTTTTTCTTTGATTGAAATTATTTTTTTTTGATTGAAAATGTTTTTTTTTTGATTGAAGCAACTTTTTTGGGATTGAATAATTAAGACACAAATGTCCTACCCATAACATGGTCCAAACACAAAAAAGATTACTTCAATCAAAGAAAACATTTTCAATCAAAAAAAAAGTGTTCAAGTGCAATTTTTTGAATCTCAAATATTTTTTTGCATTCAAAAACATTTTTTCTATGATTGAAAAGGTTTATTTTTTGATTGAAGTGATTTTTTTATTGAAAATATGTTTTGTTTGTTTGAAGCAACTTCTTTTTTGATTGAATTATAAAGACACAAATGTCCTACCCATAATATGGCCCAAACACAAAACAACAATACTTCAATCAAAAAAGTTGCTTCAAACAAAAAAACCTTCACTTCTATCAAAAAAAACATTTTCAAGCAAAAAAAAATAGTGTTCAAATGCATTTTTTTGAGTCTCAAATATATTTTTGCATTCAAACACTTTTTTTCTTTGATTGAAACGGGTTTTTTTGATTGAAAATATATTTTTTGATTGAAGCAACCTTTTTTTTGATTGAATAATAAAGACACAAATCTACCTCCATACACACACACACACACAAACACTTGGTACTCAGTACACAGACACACACAGACACAGACACACACACACACACACACAGAAACGGATTCCATTAAAACCGAAACGTAAGTGGCCGTTTAAGAGAGTGAATCTCATCCAATTTAACATTTACAAAAGACGGTAGAGCGACTCAAAGGAAACAGCCTTGAAGACAGAAAAGCAAGATGATCACCTCCTAAGCCATGATGGCTCTTTGAGGATGTTACTGAAATTAAGTGATTCAGAGAAAGAGAGAGAGAGAGAGAAGGTATGACCCTTTTAAGGGCGAGAAGCTTTTATTTCCTGTCTGTGAGATCAGGTGTTTTCTCGATCCCTTTAAAGGCACAGTTCACCCAAAAAATCTACAGCATGTACTCATTCCAAACATGAATGACTTACGTTCTTCTGCAGAATGATGAGTGAATAAGGCATTTATATAGCGCTTTCATATGTACTGCTGTACACCCAAAGCACTTTATAATCGATGAATATAGTCATAAACTAGTTTTATAGTGCTTTCTGGAGTTAAAGTGCACTTTCATTGTATGTAAAGTACAATCAGTTCTTGCTTTTCCAGGGAAACCAAGAACTGATAAGAATGTAAAATGTGTACCTTGGAATGGCTTTGGATAAAAGCGTCTGCCAAATGCATAAATGTAAAGAGCAGCCTGAACATTCTGCTAAACATCTCATTTTGTGTTCAGTAAATAATGACCAAATGTTCATTTTCAGGTGAACTATCGCTTTAAGAATAAAAAGGAATGTTGCATCAGGCCACTTTGAGAACGACAGAACTTTCAGAGCGAGTGCTGATGTCATCAGTAAACTGGAGAGCAAACGCAACAGAAGCATTAAACGAAATGAACACAAACACACTCACAGTCCTTCAATCAATTTTGCAATCTAATTTTAACCTGCTCTCTTTTGCCTTTTTTGCTGCATGGAAGAAAAAAAAAAAAAAAAGATAAGGAAAGAAGTGATCAATAATCAACTCACTTGATAAATGAATTAATGACTGAAATATTAATGAAAATAATAATAAATAAATAAATAAACCAAAAATTTAATATTAAACAATGAAATAATGAGATATATGGGGAAGTATGTGAAAATGGAGGAAAATTTAATATTATGAACAGAAATATAAACAAAAACATGAAATATATCAGGAAAAATATGAAAACCGATCATGAATTATATAGGTAAAATATGCTAAATGAAAAAAATAAATGGGTAACACTTTATAATAACTGCACGCTATTAATCATTAGTTAAGCATTACTAAACAGTTAATTCATCATTTATAAAGCATTAATAGACATGAATAAGCAGTTTATAAATACAGCTATAAATGCTTTATTCTTGATTTATAAGCATATCTATAATGTGTTTAATAATTGTATTTTCATACTTTATTAATGATCAATTTATCATTTCTAAATGAAGTATAGCATTATTTACAAACCAGTTACATTATTTACCAACTAGGTGTTGTCATTGATTAATAAGATCACTTAGAAAGTGTAAGTAAATGTAGTAGATTCAGGTAGTTATAAAGCATTTAGTAGTGGTCAGTTAACACTTTTTGTGAGCTCATCTAAAGTGAGGACTAGTTATGCTTTGTAAATCATTTATAAAGGAGATTTAAAGGCTCATTTATCTTCTAAACAGAAAAAGGAAACAAACACACACACTGATACAGAACATAGACATATTTAACAGCCTTTAAATCTCCTTTATAAATGCTTTACAAAGCATAACTAGTCCTCACTTTAGATGAGCTCACAAACATAGTTAACTGACCACTACTAAATGCTTTATAACTACCTGAATTAAACATTAATTACAGTAGAAATACATGTTAATAAAGCAGTTATTAACACACTAAGGAACTATTACTATATGTCTGAATAATAATATGTATTTAAACAGTTTATTAATCATTTACTTACACTTTCTAAGTGATCTTATGAACCACTGACAACTCCTAAATAACTGGTTTGTAAATAATGCTATACTTCATTTAGAAATGATAAATTGATCATTAATAAAGTATGAAAATACAATTATTAAACACATTATAGATATGCTTTAAAATCAAGAACAAAGCATTTATAACTGTATTTATAAACTGCTTATTAATGTATATTAATGCTTTATAAATTATGAATTAACTGTTACCTACTGCTTAACTAATGATTAATAGCGTGCAGTTATTATAAAGTGTTACCAATAAAGGAAATGGGGGGGAATAAAAAATATATGGGCAAAAAGGAATGAAATATTTTTTTTTATTCTAAAATGCCAAAAAGAGAGATTTGGCTATAGTATGACTATTTATCTAGATAAGTGTGTGTGTGTGTGTGTGTGTGTGTGTGTGTGTGTGTGTGTGTGTGTGTGTGAGAGAGAGAGCAGGTGCAGGCTCTGTGTGTGTAGTCAACACTAGCTGGTGTTCAACTTTGTCAAATCAGTCAAGAAACTGTCTATTAACCTCAGTGTGTGTGTGTGTGTGTGGTTGTACCCGAGCAGGACCATCTGTCGCCCCCTCCTGCCCCTTTTACCCCCTGATGGGCGCTGGCGTGCTGCTCTCTGGGCTGTTTCAGGGGGGTTTAACCCCACAACATCCTGACAGAAAAAGAAACTGCCCCACTAGACGCCCCCCACCTCTGAACTCTGTTTACTGGAGCACTAGTGCTGATAGTGCTGTTGATCAAACCTCTAGTGTTAAACCTGAGCATTAAACTCTAGTATTAAAGGTGAGTGTGTGAGTCATCCTGAAACCACCCACAACACCCTAGCAACTGCACAGCAACAGCCTAAAACTCTCAGAACACCCTAGCAACTGCACAGCAACAGCCTAAAACTCTCAGAACACCCTAGCAACTGCACAGCAACAGCCTAAACACTCAAAACACCATAGCAACAACAAAACAACATTCTAAAAAATACACAATCAAAATAACACAACACCACACTTAAGAACAGCACACCTTAGCAACAGTAGAGCAACCTTATGAATGCCATAGCAACAACCTAGAATATCCTAGCAACCGCATAGCAACAAATGGCGATCCCACTCAAAACTTTGACATGGTCAAACACCACTCATAATTCCACACACACACAAAAACCTCTTCTCTCAGATTCCTGTAAGCTCTCAACATCTTTGCAGTGTTCAGGTCACAGGTTTTGCTCTGGACATCAAAGCTGAATTTTTAACATCTGTCTGTCTCTGGCTGAATTTCCCCAGTGTGGCTCCACTGTGCTGAATTATTAATTTCCTAGTGTTTAATGATCTTGGAGTCTGTTCTCTGTCTTATGAACAACACTGCCCTGTTACTGTGCCATTATGACATCATCATCATCATCAGAACTAAATCCAGATCAACATATGAACGACCCGTGACCGATGAACACACGGATGTCCTCATGCATGAGGTCATTCTTAAAGAAACAGAGCACTAAATCTGCCCATTCGTGGCATAGTCAGACGTTTCTCTGAATCCTGTTCAAACCGTTACTCTGAAAGTCTACATGGATCAAAGTAAGTTTACAATCATGTTCAGTATGACTGAAACATAATTATGAACGAAGTTCATGCCTCATCCTACGTGATTCCTTCAAGAACATCAAACCCAAACACCAAGACCTGCAGAATCAATCATGAAATCTTGGATTCCATGGTATGACTCCATTAAAGAGCAGGAAGAAAAGAAAGTTACTATAAAAGAATAGAAACCTTGCTACATAGATGTTAAGACCCTTGAGTCTGGAAAAAGTGGCGTGCTCAAACAGACAAACAGAAGGTGTTTGGTTCAGGTCAGAGAGCTGTGGGAATCACTGCTTATTTTTCTTTTATTTGGGCTTTTATTGGGTCACTGTTCATTTTACGAGGATCCAGAATAGCCTGAGGGCAAACGCTCATGCTCACTCGCACACACGCATGCACACGCACACACACACCCACACACGCACACACACATGCACGCACAAAAGCTAAATCTGTCATGAGAAGGTGGTTTTGCTCTACGGGGTAAAAAAAAAACAATCTACACCGTGTGCGAAGGTCAAAGGTCATGACACCACATGAGCATCAACAGGGAAGGGAAGAAATCACACAGGTAAAAGCTAAACTCCTACATTCAGAAGATGAGCTATGAAAAGAGACATGAAGAGAAGAGAAGTCGAGACAAGAGGAGAAATGAAGAGATGAAGTTATGAGTAGCTGTGGTTACATGGACTCTAATTATCTGATTGTAATAGGAGTAGTGGCAGTCTGGATAAAAAAAGTCACAAGTAACGACGACAATCAGAATGAATTAGCTTAATTCGATTGAAGTTTCAGTCGGATTGTAATGGGTGGTTTAAACCTTTTCTAATCCGTCCAATAGGACATGTAAACACTGGAAAGTTCTCTGCATGTGCAATGATGTAGAAATGGCGGAAGGGATGGGAAAGAAGGGAATGAAGGGAAGGGAAGAAAGGGGAAGAGAAAAAGGGAAGGGAAAGGGGGAATGGAATGAAGAGAAGGGAAGGGAAAAAAGGGGAAGAAAAGGGAATAGAAAAAGGGAAGAAAGGGGAAGGGAAGGGAAGAAGAAAAGGGGAGGGAAAAGGGAATGAAGAGAAGGGAAGAAAGGGGAAGAAAAGGGAAGAGAAGGGAAGAGAAAAAGGGAAGAAAAGGGAAGAAAGGGGAAGGGAAGGGAAGAAGAAAAGGGAAGGGAAAAAGGGAATGGAATGAAGAAAAGGGAAGAAAGGGGAAGAAAAGGGAAGAGAAAAGGGGAAGGGAAGGGAAGAGAAAAAGGGAAGAAAAGGGAAAAAGGGAATGGAATGAAGAAAGGGGAAGAGAAGGGAAGAGAAAAGGGGAAGAAAGGGGAAGGGAAGGGAAGAGAAAAAGGGAAGAAAAGGGAAGGGAAAAAGGGAATGGAATGAAGAAAAGGGAAGAAAGGAGAAGAAAGGGGAAGAAAAGGGAAGAAAGGGGAAGAAAAGGGAAGAGAAGGGAAGAGAAAAGGGGAGGGGAAGGGAAGGGAAGGGAAAAAGGGAATGGAATGAAGAAAAGGGAAGAAAGGGGAAGAAAAGGGAAGAAAGGGGAAGAGAAGGGAAGAGAAGGGGAAGAAAAGGGAAGGGAATGAAGAGAAGAAATGAGACAATATGATATGAGATGTGAAGAGGTGAGATGATACAATAAGAGATGAAAGAAAAGAAGAAATAAGCCTGAAGAGAAGAGAAGATGAGAAGAGAAGAGCCAAGGTGATAGAAGCCAAAACAGAAGAGAAGAGCGGAGACAAGAAAAGAAGACACGAAACGGAGAAGAAACAAGTCAAAATGGAAGAGAAGTGACGAGATGATACGAGACATGAATAAATGAGGTGATGCATGAGGAAAAACCCTGATGAAAAGAGCCAGAACAGAAGAGAAGAAACGAGACGAGATGACCCAAGAAGAGATGAAAGTAAAGAAGGGATGGTGAGAAGAGAGAATAAAGGTGAAGAGAAGCGATAAGGTTAGTCAACAAGAGACAACATAAGCCGTGAAGAGACAAAAGAAGAAAAGAAACGAGGCGAAACGGACGAGAAGAGCATGACAGGTGTCATCACCTTTGACCTCTGAGAGGCGCTCTTCTCATCTCCTTCCTGTCGTTCTGTGTGTGTGTGTGTGTGTGTGTCGAGACGTTCTGAGACGGAGATGAACCGCTGTCACGTTTGTAAAATGATCATGTATTTGTAAAGAGGTTACGCATCGCTAACAAGATTGTGTGTTTGCAGACTGATGATGCGTTTGAGAGATGAATTCTGAGTTTTCCATCTCTGTCATGATCCGGTGAACGAATCATCCGT
>NC_138237.1:4125984-4165984 GCF_964197995.2 Scardinius erythrophthalmus | reverse complement strand
GGTGGGGTAAAACGGGCCTCCAGCGAGGTCAAACGCCCGTGTCAAGCATGACACACTGCTCACACACATCGGCCTTGTTAACCCGTCCTCCCTCTCCCTCCTCTCTCTCTGTTCACGGGGGAACGCTTTAATATTCAGCACAGCTGCAGTCAGGACGTTTCTCAGCACGACCCGAGCCTGACTTTACACCACTATAACACACACACACTACAGTACCATCATTTCATGAAGGTGCCGAGAACAAAAGGCCACCGAACACACACGACTCCAGTTCGTGCTGGAATGTTTTCTGAGCATCAAACGTGTCAGATGATGAAACTAATCTTAAATGATGCAGAGTGGAGTATTCTGGGATATTCATGACTTGATGATTCATGACATGACCTAAAAATGAACATTGTGTCAATATTTACTCGCACACACACATATCTGTCCAAAACCACTCACTCGCTTCCATGGAGCACAAAGATTACACTTTGGCAACACTTTAGTCTAACTCTCATTATTATCTCGTTGCTTATTATCATGCATATTACTATAGGATATTGGCTGTTTATTAGCACTTATAAAGCACATATTCTACATCCCTTAAACTTAACAATTGCCTCACTAATAACTATTAATAAGCAGTAATTATGAGTTTATGGAGGAAAGAGTCGTTCTTAATAGTGAGAATTGGACCTTAAACTAAAGTGTGATCGACATTTTAATACATTTTCACACCAGGTTATTATTGAAACAAAAATGTGTGTTATTTTCGTTCCTTTTTAGTTTTATTATAGTTTATAGTATAATTTTAGAATTAGCTTTTATTTTTATATTTTTAGTTTTTGTGTTAATTTAATACATTTTTGTTAATTTTAGTGATTTTGTCATTTTATTATTATTATTTTTAAATATTGCTATTTAGGTAACTTATCTTATTTCAGTTTATTGTCAAGGCATCATTTCTAATGTTCATTAAGTGTATATTTTTTATAACTAATATTTATATTTTCACTTATTCATTCAATGAATTCATTCATTTCAATTAACAGAAACGTTTTTTTTTGCATATTTTAGTAATATTTTAGTTTTAGTTTCCCGTCTGAAATAAAATAAAATATTAAAAAAATCTATATATATTTTTTATTTTAATTAAAATATTCAAATAACTAAAACTAAACAAAAACTATATAGACAAAAACACTAATAATAGACAAAAACTAAGATTTTCTTTTGAAAAAATGACAACAAAATGTACTTTAAAATGAAAACAGAAAATACCAAAACAAAATTAAATATGAATACAAACTATAAAAATAAATCAATAAAACTAAAATAACGGTCATTCATTTTCAATAAATAAAAAGGAATGGTGACTAGATCTGTCAAGACTCAAAAAATACCCCATCAAAGAATCATAAAACAACGCATTATGCATTATATTCCAAACCTTATGAAGTCATACGACAACTGTGTGCGCAAAAAATACTGCAGTTTTCAATCTCATTCGTTCTTACACACACAGTAACTTCATGCATCGAGACACAATGCCAAGGAAACCAAATGGCATTTATATCTCGTAAATTATCAATACATAACGCAAAACAATGCACTAGGAATAATTATCAGAATGATTTATGGAAGTGCAAATGAAAAGTGAGAGATTTGAACTGGAAGATTGGAAGAGAATGAATGACAATTTCAATTTGTTTCTTTTTTTTTTTTTGTCTGGATGATATTTTTGTGTTTGTTTTCACAGTCTAATTTTAACTTTCTTTTCATCAAATAAACCTGAAAAATAAAATGCATCTCAGTTTCCACAAGTTGTTTTCAACATTGATAATAATCATAAATGTTTCTTGAGCATCAAATCATCATACTAGAATTATTTCTGAAGGATCATGTGACACTGAAGACTGGCGTAATGATGCATTAGGAATAATTATCATAATGTTTTATGGAAGCGCACATGAAAATCGAGAGATTACAATTTCAGTGTTTTGTCTGGAGTTTTGTTGCTGGTTTTCCCAGAGTAAATTCTTCTCCGAGGTAATTGACAGCTCGTCACGGATGCTGTCGATAGAGCTTAAGCTGTAAATAACCCGGAATATTCCTAGAAGATAAACGGCTGGCATGGAGGGTTTTTAGTGTGTGGATGGCTTTGGCCCTCGGGGTGTGTGTGTGTGTGTGTGCGCAGGGAAACTAAGCGAGCTGTGTGGGATTATCCAGGCACATCCGTGGGCCTGACCGTCTCTCACTGAAGAACCGCCTGAGGCCTGTTTTAATCACCTGCTCATCCGACCCTCCCACCGCTCATCACCCCAGGGGATTCTGGGTAAATCCCAGCCCTGAACATCTAACAGGGAGCCAAGCTTGAGTTGTGAAGGTGAGAGAGAGAGAGAGAGAGAGAGAGAGAGAGAGAGTGTGTGCGTATGTGAGAAGAGGCGTGCGAATGAACAACCAAAGATAAATAAAGAAATGAAATAAAAGGTGCCGTCGAAGAGCAGTCGTTTATTATTACTGCTTAAACCCCTAAACCTACCCATCACACACACACACACACAACCCCTAAACCTACCCATCACACACACTCTTTCTGCATTTTTTGAATTTCCATTTTGAACACCATTTAGTATGTTTTTTAAAGCCGTTTGGTTTATGAGGACACAGGAGATAAACCGTGTTTACACTGCAATACCCATGTCATTATACACATTTGTGTCCTCAGTCATAAACCATATTTACTGTACAAGAACACACACACACACACACACACACACACACACACACACACACACACACCTAAACGCCTGGTCCCTGTGTTTGTATTTTATGATTCAGGAATGACAACAGTAAAGCTTTCGTTGAACTCTCGACTCAAAACTGTCAACAAATTTAGTCCGCGAGTCACAGAGTTTAACTTGTACTCGTGTTTGTATTTTACCTTGCTTGTTGGTTTTAGGGGGCGGGGCATTCTCATTCTAGAGTGCATCTGATTGGACAAAAAACTGTGTGGTACAAGATGAGTCATCAATATTTGTGATCCGTATTTCCATAAGATAAAGACTTTAAATTATAGATGTGTATAGATTATGCACGTAAAAAGCTTAAAATGAACAAAAAAATTCCCAAAATATCCCAAAAAATTCCAAAAATATCCCAAAAAATTCCGGTGATGAAAGTCAAAATGCCAAATATTGCGATTCAATTTGTTCAAAGTACAATATAAACTGTACATTTTAATCTGCTTCAGATAGTTTCCATTTTATGGTTTGCATGGAAAAACAAAAATGTAATTTTTATTAATAATTTAATTGTAATAATTGTAATTTCAAAATTAGATTTTTCTTTATTGTACTGTAGTGATTTTTTCCCCCTCATTTTGTTGTGCAATCACTCACCAAAAAAGTAAAAATCCAATTAAAAATAAATAACCTTATACAAAATGTATGTGATGGGTATTTTTTATGCATATTAATGCATTTGCATACTTAAATTGGAGTATGCAGAAAATCATTAAAAACACTAAAAATGAAAATAAAAAAGCAATATTAAAAAAGTTAAATCTAATTGAATCATTAATGTGTGTGTGTGTGTGTGTGTGTTTGTGTGTGTGTGTGAGAGTGTGTTTTAGAATGTGTATGTAATTGTGTGTGTGTGCATTTCTAAACATCTAGTTGTAAAATATCATCTCAATAAAAGAGCAAATACTAAAATGGCAAAAGACAGTCGTACTGTTACACACTCAATAAATGTGTGTGTGTGGGGGGCAGATCGGTTTCACTGACCCCTTCAGTTCTGTACCCTGCTGAGGTCACTGCTGCCACGGTTACATTACACTGACCAGCAACCGTCACCATGGCAACCGTTCCCAGGGGCCACCGCTTGCCTCTCATCAACGGCCCATTGAGACACACACACACACAGAAGCTTTCTTGTTGTAAATGACTTTAGACACACATACAGACACAAAAGCACACACACAATGTCACACACACACACAATGTCACACACACACACACACACACACACACAGATGTTTTATATACTATAGGTGACATTATGGCTCTGTTCTGAACTCTAATGATCCGTCTACTGCCTACACAGAAAACCGCCTTACATTTTATTTTTCAGGATTCTTCAATAAATTGAAAGTTCAAAAGAACAGAATTTATTTGAACATCTGAACATCTAAAATGTATTTCTCGCTCCAGCAGATAAACACATCTATAATTATAATATAAAAGTCTTTATCTTATGGGAAAACGGATCACAAATATTGATGACTCATCTTGTACCACACAGATTTTTGTCCAATCAGATGCTCTCTAGAATGAGAATGCCCCGCCCCCTAAAACCACCTGCAAGCAGAACATAGAAACGAAATGTCCTGTTTCAATAGGAATTGCATCAACACAGAGAAAAAAAAAAACCTGTGCTCGACAATTTCTTAAAAAGTATAAAGTACAAAAACAAAGAACAGAAATGATCTGCCGTAAGAGGCTCAGAACAAACTCAAAGCAGAATGTTTGAGGAACATCAATACAGCACAAACACTGAAATAAGACCTGCGAGGGAGGGATCGAACGCAGGTTTGGACCAAACAATCGAACGGAGTGTGAAAACCGCCGCAGACACATTATACCCCGTGTGTTTTCACACTCCTCGTCTGCTTTGATGCGCGGCGTGTCTGGAGGTTTGAGATGGCCAGGTTAGCGCTGGTAAACTCAACTCCACGTGTCTGGGGTTGAGAGCGGAAAGCAAAGCGTTTCCCATCGCTGAGATCCTGGGGTGAATCTCAAAGATTCCTGATTCACCACAGAATCTGCTGGAAAACTCTTCCCACGACCTAGAGCGTTTGTGCTGGTTCATCTCTGGCCAACTACATCAAAGTGTGTGTGCCAAGAAGTGGAAAACATTCTCTGACACTCTCACCTGTAATCCTGCAGTGCCACTGTAAGGGCTTATGGACGCACTAGGGTGCCAGTTTTCACAGAAATTAATACAAGTTGGAACAGACAGACAGACGATGGATGGATGGATGGATGGATGGATGGATGGATGGATGGATCTGTTTGTCTGTCTGTCTTATTAAACTTTTATTTATTTCTCTATAAACCTGAATATAAACCTGACGTGTGTGTGTGTGTGTGTGTGTGTGTGTGTGTGTGTGCAGGAGTGTTCAGTGTAACACTTACGGGAGCTGACAGCGTCCACATACTGCGGCAGATACGGAGCCCAGAGATCAATGGTGTCCTTCCGGCCCGACTGACCAATCCTGCGCAGTTCAGCCAAGAGGAGAGCCTGGGCCGCCTCTCGAACCTGCAACACACACACACACACACACACACACATCAGGTTTACACACAGATACTGCAGTGCTCCTGTTGAAAAGGCTGTCTTTAAGAAAATGTTATAGCCACACACACACACACACACACACGCACGCATACGCATGCACGCACACGTCAGTTTTACACACATGCTCCTGTTGAAAAGGCTCTCTTTAAGAAAGTGTTATAGCCACACACACACACACACACACACACACACGCACACACACACGCACGCACGTGTACGTTTTACACACATGCTCCTGTTGAAAAGGCTCTCTCTAAGAAAGTGGAGTTATAGCCACACACACACACACACACACACACACACAGACACAGACACACAGACACAGACACACAGACACACACACACACACGTGTACGTTTTACACACATGCTCCTGTTGAAAAGGCTCTCTCTAAGAAAGTGGAGTTATAGCCACACACACACACACGCACACAGACACAGACACACACACACACACAGACACAGACACACAGACACACACACACGTGTACGTTTTACACACATGCTCCTGTTGAAAAGGCTCTCTCTAAGAAAGTGGAGTTATAGCCACACACACACACACACACACACACACACACACACACACACACACACACACACACACACACACACACACACACACACACGTGTACGTTTTACACACATGCTCCTGTTGAAAAGGCTCTCTCTAAGAAAGTGGAGTTATAGCCACACACACACACACACACACACACACACACACACACACACACACACACACGTGTCAGGTTTACACATGCTCCTGTTGAAAAGACTCTCTCTAAGAAAGTGCAGTTCTAACTGAAGCCCCGGCAGCCGAACTCAAATGCCCGACCGCTGAGATGAAGCGCAGGAATAAAGCACGAGCCTGAAAAGAAGCCATTGAGAGAGATGGAGTGTGTGTCTTTGTCCCGCGGGGTTAGCAGGTGCTAAAGCTGCGAGATACGAGTGAAAGTGAATGCGAGAAGAGAGAGAGAGACAGAGAGGGACCCTTGGAGAAAAAGGATTAAGGATGCTTAACAGAGCGTCTCTTTCTTTCTTTTCTTTCTCTTTCTCCGTCAGTCTTTCCTCATTTCTCTCTCAGTGTGACGTACGACACCTCTGCGGTCACGGGCGTCACACTCTGACACACACAGATCGCATGGCTCATAAAAACAAAGGACTAGGGATGCACGATATATCGGCAACCATATCAGTATCGGCCAATATATGTACATTTTTTATGTTATTTTTAATGTTATTGTTATCGGCCCGACAAAAAAATTTGCCCGATATCTTAAAGCCAAATAAAAAGTGTATTACTTTCTTTAGCTGAGATGCTTCAGATGCACACTGTTCACCATGATGGTTTTGAATTGCTTGAAATATGATTGAAATCACTTCAAAAAAGGAAAATACAGTTAAGGGAACTTGCACAGCAAAAGTCTGTCATATAAGCTACATAAAATTATCATGAGAACATTATAAGTGTGTGTTTGTATCGGTTATCGGCTTTCAAATATAAAGTTATCAGTTATCGGCTTACAAATATAAAGAATTATCCGTTATCTGCATACAAATATAAAGGATTATCGGTTATCTGCATACAAATATAAAGGATTATCGGTTATCTGCATACAAATATAAAGAATTATCGGTTATCTGCTTACAAATATAAAGAATTATCCGTTATCTGCATACAAATATAAAGGATTATCGGTTATCTGCATACAAATATAAAGGATTATCGGTTATCTGCATACAAATATAAAGGATTATCGGTTATCTGCATACAAATATAAAGGATTATCGGTTATCTGCATACAAATATAAAGGATTATCGGTTATCTGCATACAAATATAAAGAATTATCGGTTATCGGCTTACAAATATAAAGAATTATCGGTTATTGGCTTACAAATATAAAGAATTATCGGTATTGGCCAAAATTTTCATATTGGTGCATCCCTAAAAAAAGATTTGAATAAAAAATAATGAATATAAAGAATTATTGGTTATCTGCTTACAAATATAAAGAATTATCGGTTATTGGCTTACAAATATAAAGAATTATTGGTTATCGGCTTACAAATATAAAGAATTATCAGTTATCGGCTTACAAATATAAAGGATTATCGGTTATCTGCATACAAATATAAAGGATTATCGGTTATTGGCTTACAAATATAAAGAATTATCGGTATTGGCCAAAATTTTCATATTGGTGCATCCCTAAAAAAAGATTTGAATAAAAAATAATGAATATAAAGAATTATTGGTTATCTGCTTACAAATATAAAGAATTATCGGTTATTGGCTTACAAATATAAAGAATTATCAGTTATCGGCTTACAAATATAAAGAATTATCAGTTATCGGCTTACAAATATAAAGAATTATCGGTTATCGGCTTACAAATATAAAGAATTATCAGTTATCGGCTTACAAATATAAAGAATTATCAGTTATCGGCTTACAATTATAAAGAATTATCGGTTATTGACTCACTTGCAAATATTAAAAATTATCGGTTATTGGCTTACAAATATAAAGAATTATCGGTATTGGCCAAAATCTTCATATTGGTGCATCCCTAAAAAAATATTAGAATAAAATAAACAAATATGTAATTATTGAAATATTAATTGGGGCTTTCGCACCGGATAGTTCTAGCCGCCAGGGTGGTTCCCCGAGAACTAATGGTTCCCCTAGGTGTTGTTGTGACTTTTATTTTGATGCCGCTGAGAACGGCATAGCCAAACAGTAGGGATGCACCGATGTGAAAATTGTGGCCGATACCGATAACCGATATTAATATTGCTGTTATGGCCGATACCGATATTTACCGATGTCGATATCTCTGTATAGAAAACAAATTTTAATGATTGTCAAATAAAGAGCTATTTTCCAAAACACTTTTTTTTTTTTTTTTTACTTTAGAAATGACTGATATTGGGCACCTTTACCTGTATGCAAAATATGTCACACATACGACACACATGCATTATATTGCATTGCATATAATGTGTGCTGGTCAACTTGTCTAAAATTATGAAACCCTTAGAAAACAGGAAAAAAAAAACCAGGAACATTGTGTACAATTAAGATAGGCTACTTAATTTATTATTCCAATATCCAAATATGATACTAAATACCACAGGGAAAAGGGCTTATATTTGTGACGTGCTGTCTTTGCCTTTGAACATTGCACATTTTAAACAGGACACGCATTAGCTGAATAAATGTTAGCCAATACAAACATATTTATAGAAAACAGTTGACAATGATTAGACAGGAGTCCAATAATAGCATAACGAATCACTTATTCTAAAAATAATAACAAGTAGGCTATAAGACGAATCCGACATATGGGCTGTGTTAACAGTAAAACGTCCGTCATTTAACGAATTTCAAAAACACGGATCGGATGGATAATACAAAATGCTTTCTGACATTTTGAAAGAAAAAAAAACAAGCAAGAACAAAATTTAAACTTAGCCCGTCAATTTTTCATTTTACAATTATCTTCTCTCTCTCTCTGTGTGCGCGCGTCCGTGTTTGTGAGGGACAGCTCGCGCAGCACTGATACATCGGTAGCCTACTTTTTAATCCATAAGTAACGAACGCGCTAGTTTTCATACAAAATAAATATGTAACATAATTAGGTAGGCTACTTTAGTTATTATCAACACAATAACGTAACACATGAAGGCTACGTTTCTCAACACTGAGAATGAATAATAAACGCCTGTTTCTCCACTCGCGCTTATCAGTAATCCACAAATCACACGTGCGGTCACTTTTGAGAAAAAATCAAATTCGAACGGGTATCAAATATCAAGCAATATTCAAATATCTACGAGTCAAAAAACGATCAATCAAAAATGTGTCATGAGGGAAAAATCATAAGTCGCACTGAACTGCGTTAACAATGTTACTGACGGGACAGTTCTCTGTAACGCACGTCCAAAGACTGCTTTAAAACTTTCACAGAGACCTCAAACAGAAAGCACAAAGACTGTCTTTAAATTTAATTTCGTTTTGTATTAATTGTATCTTAATTTTGATCAATGTTTCATCAAAAATAAACAAAGTAAATATTAGAAAATATTTAATCAGGACATGGAGGCGAAAGCGCGTGAACTGAAGCGCGTCTCAAATGAACCGAAACCTACCTGCCTCACAGACCTGAGACATAGCCTATATAGAAAGCTTGAAACATCTATTTTTAAACAGAACAATTCAAAATGAAAGAAAACAGACTGTTCTCTGCTTATGTCATCTGTATGAAATGTGTATTTCTCTCAGGCGCGTTCACTGCAGGAGTCAGCATCAGTAACTTAATCTTCAACTTCACACGTCAAATATCGGCCTGTTCACATCGGCCCTATTTTGACATCGGACCGATACCGATGTGAAAAAAAAATGACCATATCGGCCGATATTATATCGGCGGCCGAATTATCGTGCACCCCTACCAAACAGTGCTCGCATTCTCCATGTTCATTAGTTTACTGTTAGACGATCTGTCTAACAGTCTTTTCTAATACGTTATTAGATAGAACTGTTATACATAGAAAGTAGACAGTAGTGAAAAGGTATTAGCGTATGCCGTGTGGTTTATGTCCAGTGTTGCTGAGCAAAAATACATAATCATGTTTCTCTTGGTCCCCTCAAAGTCGCGTTGGATTTTCTCCTCAGTGTAAAGGTTGAGAGGTCCATCTATCACTGTTTTCCCTGTTCGTAGAGTTAGTTTCTGAAGTAAATATATAGGCTATAATCTGTGTGTTTACATATACAGTAGCTGTTTTAAAAATGGCAGGTGCTGGTGTTTCGCGTGCGTTCGGCCAATCAGCGTACACTAACGTCACGGGTAGTTCCTATAGTGCTGGTTTAGACGGACTCTGAAATAGGAGCTCAATTAGTTCCTCCAAAAGGAGTTCCTAGGACTAAAATTGTTCCTAGTTCCTGCGGTGCGAACGCGCCAAAATCCGGGAACTTCCGCCAATAGTTCTAGGAACTATGAAAAGGTTCCTCCGGTGCGAAAGCCCCTAGTAATACACTTTAATACCTCCAGGCAGCGGTCCTGCCATCTGCGCGCCAGCATCTCCAGTAGAGGAGGCCTGAATTTATCCAGACCCAGAAGATCAGGAAGCATGACACAATGCATGGCGGCCAGCTGACTCCAACCTACACAAACACACAATCACACAGAGAGTCAATCACAGCGATACACAACAGCCCTGCAGATCTGAAGCCCGGCCTGACAGGACCCTAGAAAAACATGAGCAACGTTTCATATTCATGATGAGCAACATCCAACACAGAATCACATATATCAGAAATATATGGAACAGCTTTCGGGAAAACTTCTGAGGAGAGAAACTTCAAAGAAATTACATTTCTTTGTGAAACAAGATCGACAAACTTACCTTTAGGAAAATATTCTAACAACTACTATACATTCAGGCCATCGCTTTATTAAAACTGATTTAAAAAAAGACAAATCTAGACTGGATCTCTAAGAAGGGAAAGAAGTGCGAAGCAGAAACATTGATACAAAAATATAACTTGACATTTACCACCATGTATTTTTCAAACAGCTTGTGGAAAATTCTACATTTTACTTGCTACATATTTGGCTCTCTTTTTAATTAAAATTTCAATTGCTTTTTTGCTTAAAACACTTTACAATAACATCAGTTAATATATTAACTAACATGAACAATGTGTTTTACAGCATTTAATAATCTTTGTTTATGTTAATTATAATAGTATTGTTTATTGTTTGTTCATGAACTATTGTTAACAGAGACTTTAAATATATATATATATATATATATAGATATATATATTAGTAAATGCTGAAATTAACATTAACTAAGATTAATAAATGCTTTTGCAGTCATTTTCACAGTAAGTTCATGTTAACTAATGTAGTAAACGAATGTTAACCTTACTGTAATGATTTTCACCAGTGGTAAATTTTACATCCAAATGTATTTTTATATGACTAAATTCTTTATAAAAAAATAATGCATTGTGGGAACGGGTAATGTTCTTTCTTTTTAAATTATTATTATTATTTATTTTTTTCAGAAGCATTTTAAAATATTTCTAAATATGTTTAAAATAAAATGTTCCAAATGCAAAATGGAAGAAAACATCTCTGAAATAATAAACACTTTACAATAGGATTTCATTTGTAAACACTGAACTAACAAAAACAATAAAGTTATTAACCTTAAATATTGTTGATTTTAACATATACTAATAATAGTTGTATTTGTTAAGTGTGAACCAACAAGAACATGAACACTGTTATTAACTAAGGTCAATAAATGCTTTACAAATATATTGATCATTGTTAGTTTTTGTTAGTTGATGTATTAGGTAATGTTAACAAATAAGACCTTATTGTAAACTATTATTTTGTTTAAATGTTTAATGTTTAGAATTGTTTTTATTTCTATATCTACAGTACATAAAGTACAGAAACAACAGCTTTAAGGATTTAATTCTTACACTCATAAAGATGTTTATTAAAACACTGAGGATCTGAAGATAAACGTGAGTGTGTGTGTGTGTGTGTGTGTGTGTGTGTGTATAAAGTAAGCATGCAGTCCAAGACACATACATAGACACAGACAGAAAGACAGACAGACAGAAAACGACTACAAGCACAAGGTACAGTAGAATAGTGAACCTAGTGACAGAACAAATCCCACAAACATACACAGGCACTGAGCGCGAGGCGGACGGAAAGCAGAGGGAGAGAAAACGAGCGCGGCTAAAGAAAGAGAAAGAGAGAGAGAGAGAGAGAGGCCTTTATTCAGAGAGAATACCTTCATTGAACGAGGGAGAGTGAGACACTCCTGAAGCAGAAGACGGAACAGCGGCGGCAGCTTGAAAAGAGAGGAAAAGATCAGTGAAACAAAAAGAAAGAAAATTAAAAAGAAAGAAAAAAGTAAGAAAGAAAGAAAGAAAGAAAGAAAGAAAGAAGGAAAGGCCTCCAGCAGTGTTAGAAGAGTAAAGCGGCTGTTATTAAATGAAAATAAACTGAATACATCGGCACTGAACACTCACATGGACACAGGAAAAAAAATAGAAATTAAAAATGAGTAAGTAATTGGTTATTATGGTTATTAGTGTGACTATCACAAAAAATTCTAGATTTTATAATTATTATTAACTATGGTAACAGTTTCCACAAAAAACGACTGGTATCAAAACCAATATTGTAGACAATTTCTTTTTTTTTATAAATGTATAAGAATAATTGGTAACACTTGACAATGACCTCTTATTAGCTAAAATTAGTTAACTAAGATAAACATTAATCTTTGTTAATGTTAATGGTCCACAATAATATTAACAGATACAACTTCTGATTTTTATTTCATGTATTAGTAAATGTTGACATTAATATTAACTAAGATTAATAAATGCTTTACGAGTATTTTTTATTGATAATACTTGTGAACTAATGTATTAACTAATGTTAACAAAAGGCTAAAAATGTTAAGCATTACAGAATAAATGTATTTTGTAATCATTTTTAGACACTTCTTTGCTGTTTCATATTAAACAAAACATTTGAATTTAAGTACAAAAATGCTAATGTATTAAGTTCAAATTTTTTAAATTCTGTATAGCTAATACGGGTCCATAAAGCAGCAAGAATAAAATCTGCTTCAATAGTTTTTAATATCAACTTCCACAAAAGTAGTTCAGTCAGCATTTGCCCTAAAACCGTTACTGTACTGTCGGATCATCAGATATTAATAAACGCTACTAAAGCTTTCATTATATTCCTGTTATTATAGTGCTTTCCAGATGGAAACTTTTATTAGCATAGTAAATGTTTGTGGTATAAAGCATTATACTGAAACCTGGATAAAATATGGTTAATTCAACAAAAGTTTTTCAATTGAACCTTTTAAAGTTCAATTGAGAAAAGGTTCTTATATATATATATATTATTGCAGATATGAATCAGCTTCACAAACAGTCTTTTCAACCACACAGTTTCATTATTTCTGTCTTACAATCATTCATATTATCACAGAAGCACTGGAATAAAAGATTATAGTTCGGATATAAACACTGATGTCTACAGTAGCAATCAAAATAGAGTAAATCACCTTTTGAAAGTAACTTGATGCTTCAAATATCAAATATCAAAGATTGTATCAATTACATCATTGCACCAGTAGGTGGCGACAAGTGACTGTTAAAAAATGTGTTTGTCACTGAATCATTCACTCAAGAGATTTGTTCAAAAACACTGAATCATCATCCAGTTATGAAACAAATGAAGTCTTTATGAGTGAGTCGTTGAATCATTCACTCAACTGACTTAGAAAAAAATTTACATTTTGTCAGAACCTCGAGAAAATAACGTTATTTGTTTCAAATAATTGTCTCAAATTATCCAGAATCATGCTGCTCATACTCAAGTGATCCAAAACATTTTGCTGCACCTGTAAAGTTAACAATTATGAGCAAGAATTACAAATCCCATGAGTGATAGAGAGAGCGAGAGAGAGTGTGTGAGAGAGAGAGAGAGAGAGAGAAAGATAGAGAGATAGAGAGAGAGAGATGGCAGAGAGAGAGAGAGAGAGAGAGAGAGATACAGAGAGAGAGAGAGAGAGAGAGAAATAGAGAGAGAGAGATGGCAGAGAGAACGAGAGAGAGAGAGAGAGAGAGAGAGAGAGAGAGAGAGAGAGAGAGAGAGAGAGAGAGAGAGAGAGAGAGAGAGAGATGGTAGAGCGAAGCCATGCATGCAGACAGAGAGACAGGGATCCTGCAATGAGAGAAAAACCTCAACAAACAAACAAACAAACAAACAAACAAACAAGTGGAAGGTGTTTTTCTAGGAGCACATCATCCTCAGTGATGCTGCGACCAAACCTGACGTCCAGAGGGGAAACACAGCTCGAGTAAACCATCAAAATATCAGGAAAATATGTTTTAATTATGTTACATATGAGGGAAGAACAAAAACACTAAACTCGGTTAAAGGAATTCATCTGACAAAATGATTTGGTAAATAAGCGCAAACTGCAGCTACGGGCTTTATTTCACTGTGCAAAACAACAAATCTTCTTTTTTGTTTTGTTTTGTGTAAGAAAAAAGTGCCCTTAATATAGAACGTAATCTTTGTAGAATGAAAACAAGAACTTTATTTTATTTATAAAAGGGAAAATCTGTCAGTGGATAATAAAATACACTTTTAAAAGAAATGCATTTCTGTAAATATCATAAACATCATGTAAATTAAGGATTTTACACTATATTTTGTAGACTTCTTATCAGCTACCATTGAACTGTTAAAGTCACCATTATAAAAATAAATAAATAAATAAATAATAATAATAATAATAAAAATAAAATAAAATAGAGACATACATTTCTGTCCATATCGCACACCCCTTATGCAAAATCGATTTCTTATGCAACACCGTGCAATCGAACCCCTTATGTGTGTATGTATATATATTTATATTAAGTATATATTTAAATAAATATCAATAAATACGGCTCAGTCTCAGCATATCGGTTAACCGTTACTACACTAGTAATGCAGTCCTCAATCAAGTTTTTATTTACATTTTAAGTCTGTTAACTAGATCATACAATAGCATATATCGATCAAAGACGACAGACATGAAAAAAGGTGAATTTTAAAAAGTCTTCAGCACTTCATGACAATAAAAACATATTTTATGTCAGTGTTCCTGTGCTAAAACTAGCAGGCTCTCAGACTGAAACTTCTCCACAACGCACAGCGAGATCTGCATGTTTCTGTCGGCACACGCTCGGCTTTTATCTCGGCACGCGATTTAAAGAACGACTCCATTAAAAAACACTTAATAACACAACCTGAGCAGTTCCACAAACCCGTCCGGATCAATACGAGGAAACGAGAGGAGGGGAAAAACGCTACACGCGTTGAATAACTTTCATTATGTGTACAAACCTAAAGAGAAGTGTTAGATCAATATTCTCAACACATCTCAGAGGACCCTCTCTCTCTCTCTCTCTCTCTGTGTGTGTGTGAGAGAGAGAGATCATAACGTTCTCTAAACGCAATCTGGTCCGGCGTGAGAATTCATCGGACAGGCGCGTGTCAGGACGGCGGACACGGAGGGCTGGCAGTGTTTTGTGCGGTGAAAGACTTTAGCATTAGAAAGAAACGCTGCAGGGCCTTCTGGTCGAAGAGAAGAACACAACACACACACACACACACACACACACACTTCCCTGTGAATGAGCCAAACAGGCGTGTGGCGTGAGCAACTGAACACAAGACATTATTCACAGTCCTCCTCCATTGTGGCCCAACAATAGCAGCTCGGGACGGGGGACAAATTAGGGCACGTGTGGAGGAAGAGTGTGTGTGTGTGTGTGTGTGTGTGTGTGTGTGTGTGTGTGTGTGTGTGTGTTACTAACAGGGTTTAAGCAGACACCCTGCACTAAACAGTGCATGTTATCTAGAAGTTGTCTAACAAAGCTTCAATGCCAAACAAAATGCATTTAAAAAAATTAATTATATATATAAATATATATATATATATAAAAGAAAAGGCAGGATGAAAGAAAAGTGCACTAAATAATAGAAAGCTATGTTAGTATGAAAAGGAGAATAAACTTGAACTGTTATTGATAAAACCCCCCAAAATATTGAGATATCAATTTCTGTTGATATCACCCACCCCTAATACAAGATTATTTATCTTTACTGCATTTTAACTCTTGTATTTAACATTATGAATCTACCCTAGGGTGGTCCTTATTTTTAAAGTCTCCAATTGTCATGCTCTTAACCCTTCAAATTGTTCCTTTATATAAGAAAATACAGCATGCCCATTTTTATGTCAGTAACATAATAATTACAGGTAAAAACAGATAATTTGATTTAGTATTTTACCTGGCTAGTAAAATTCCAAAAAAATCTCCATAAAAGCATCTAATGCACCATATATTCCTAAATATGTATTTTAGATACATATCTCAGTTTACTTATTGTAGAAACTAAATCCAGATTAATCCATCCATGACCCGGTTTAGCAGATTTACCTTTCCTGGAATCAATACATATTTCTATTGATGATCGCCTTGGTTATTGTTTGGGTTTAGAGCACATTTTATGGTTTAAAAAATGACATTACGTTCCTTGAAATTGACCCGGAGTGGCTCTGATTCAAGAATACAGTGGCTATCTCACACACTCTGAAGAACAGCTGCAGTTTCTCCTTCATGTGGTGGAAGATCACCGGCGGATCTATCCAGACTGCAGAAAGTCAACACTGGCTGCTGAGCATCAGAAATGAGGGATTGTTGTCATTGTTGTCATGTCAGTGTTGCTCTGGTTTCAATAAAATGTAGTTCATTTGCAGCAACTTTTAATATTACTTGCATATCACAATAACGCCGCACAGCTTAACATAGGCAATCTTCTACATGATTGAGCTAGCTCTAAATATTTATTTTTTTGTCAACATTTTTGCATATTTCTAATTTTGAAGTTAAAAGGAACAGTATAAAAGGTTAAGACTAACATTTTGCACAAAAAAATTTGACTTGATAAGGACCACCCTAATCTACCCGACAACAACTGATTAGTCAAATCACGGTTCCTCAAATAAAACATTAAAATAAGATAAAATAAAATATTGTGTGTGTCTGTGTGTGTTACTAACAGGGTTTAAACGGACACCCTGCACTAAACCGGACCATTTTTCTGGTGCATGTTATCTAGAATCTTCCATAACAGAGCTTCAATGCCAAACAATATGCATTATTATTGGCGTTTGCTAAGATCAGCATTTTCTCCAGCTGGACGATATGAAATGCAAGGCATGCAGAACAGGAAGAAAGCATCTAAAAACCAAACAGTGAAAGAAAAGTGCACTAGATAATAGAAACCTATGTTAGTATGAAAAGGAGAATAAACTTTAAATGATGTTATTGAAAAAATATCTTAAAGTATTGTGATATACATTTTTGCAGATATCGCACACCCCTTATGCAAATACTTCTATATCTTATAAAATTTTATATTTTATCAAATAAAATATTAAGATATACATTTGTTGATATCGCACACCCCTAATGCAAATACTTCTATATCTTTACTGCATTTTAACTCTTGCATTTAACATTATAAATCTACCCGACAACAACTGATTAGTCAAGTTATAGTTCCTCTGAATAAAAATAAAAATATATATAATAATAATAAAAAAAATAAAAATAATAATAAATAAAAATATTAATATTGATATCACACACCCGTAATGCAAATACTTTTTTATCTTTACTGCATTTTAACTCTTGCATTTAACATTATGAATCTACCCGACAACAACTGATTAGTCAAATCATGGTTCAAGTTTGAAATAATATTATATTATATATAAAATAATAATTACATAAAAAAAAAAAAAAGATAGTGTGAGTCCGAGTGTTTTGTGTGTGTTTGTTTCACAGCGAGGGCAGATCTTTGTACTCACCTTGTTTGATCTGCCCTTGCAGGGCCGGGCTGGAGGCCTGAGGGCCGCTGTGTCTCGGGCTCTCGGGGGCTCCTGGTCTTGGGGGTCTGAAACACAAAAGCCCAATGAAATATTTAACACACATACTGTAGAATTCAACATCACACCAGGAGGAGTGTGTGTGTGAGCAGATACACGCGCATGTGTGTTTATGCAGGACCGTGTGTGTGTGTGTGTGTTATATTAGTTTATTAATATTTTGTTTTCATATTGTTTTTGTGTTAAATTTAGTTTAATTATTAGTCATTTCGTTATGTGCTTTTGTCATTTTATTAGTTTTTACTTTATTTTTATTTCAGTTTTAGTTGTAGTTATTTATTTTGAGTTCATAATTTCATTACTTCAACATAAACTTATTTCAGTTTATTGCCATGTGTTTAAAATGCTCTCATTATAATTTTTTTTTTAGTAAATCCTGAAATATTTGTTCACTGTTTTTACTTGAATGTCTTTGTTTTAAGTAAATAAATAAGACCTTTTTTCCTTAAATATGTTATATATATATATATATATATATCTCATAAGAAACAATTAATATCCTCTTAATAAGCGCGAGCGAGTACAATAAAGCTTCTGCAAACCAGGGCTATTATCAATAACTGAAAACTAAAACTATTAAAACATATTATGTTTATGTTCACACTTATGTGAAATAAAATACAGATATATAGTCGAAAACTGAAACTGAATGAAAATTTGAAATGTTGCCTTGGCATTAAAAATTAAATAAGTTGAAGTTGAAGCACTAAAATTAATTACAGGAAATAAAAGCTAAAACTGAAATAAAAATAAACTAAACCTAAATAGCATAATTTAAATTAATAAATTAATAAATAAAATGACAAAAGCACATATGAAAATACTAGGAATTTAACTAAAATTAACAAAAATTATACAAATAAAAGCTTATTCAAAATATGAATACAACTAAAATAACACTCTCACAAACACATTTTTGAAAAAAAAAAATATATATATATATCATCAAAATATTGTTATCAACAAATTTCCCCCAGAATATTGAAGTATTAATTTTGCCAATATTGCACACCCCTAATGCAAATACTTCAAAAATGTTCTGCATTTTTAACTGTTGCATTAAACTATTTGAATCTACCTGACAACAACTGATTGGAATTTAAAAAATTAAATAATAATTAAAAAAATATTAAAATGTATAATGATCATGAAAAGGCTGCAAAAAATATTAAAATATATTGTTTTGTATTCATGAAAGCTATATCACTCAACCCTAGATGCAAAAAAACTCGTTATTTAGAGGAAGAGATGTCTTCGTATAGTCAGCTTGTTCTCTTCTTTCTCTCTCTCTCTCTCTCTCTCTCTCTCTCATACTTGCTGTCTCTCTCTCTCATACTTGCCGTCTCTCTCTCTCTCTCTCTCATACTTGCTGTCTCTCCGCTGTCTCTCCTCTCTCTCTCTCTCTCTCTCTCTCTCTCATACTTGTCTCTCTCTCTCTCTCTCTCTCTCTCATACTTGCTGTCTCTCTTGCTGTCTCTCTCTCTCTCTCTCTTGCTGTCTCTCTCTCTCTCTCTCTCTCTTCAGTGTTGGTGTCTACCGTCTCGTCCTGTCATCATCACTCTCCGCTCCACCTGTCATATTCAGTCTAACGAGAGCCTGACCTCGTTAAAGCTTCAGATGAAGCTTCTGTGAGATCTTTGATTCCACATTCTGCTCAGAGTTCAGTTTTGTAAAAGCACATGTTAAGAGAAGAGAGAAGGCATGAAATAAACGACTTCTGACGGAGTCTAAGAAGCTGCAGGTTTAGTAAGAGACTCGCTTGAAACGTTTCACTTCCCAAACTATACAGTCAAAAGGCATTTGATAGGAACTCAAGAAACGTGTGTGTGTGTGTGTGTGTGTGTGTGTGTGTGTGTGTGTCAGGAAAGTTTTAGCCGCTTTATAAAACCTTCTGAACGCATTATAAAAGACACTAAAACTGCAGTTTGATGGAAACGGTCCAAACGTCCACCAACAGCAATAATACAGTGCTTTTATTTCAACTGCAACATTTCTGCCAGGTTCATCCTGGGCTTGTTGGAGAAGTTTATTGACAAGTTATTGAAAATACCATCTTTTTGGCCGTTTTAGCTTTCCACTGCGTAACTTTGTCCTCCAAAGCGTTTAGAAAACGAATCTAAAGCAAGGCCGTAAATGTGAAATTGCCTCATAAAAGTGTGGAGCAGATTTTGCTCAGAGCAACGCCGAGATTGAAAGATGTTCAGAAATGTTTTAATATCTGTGTGTGAACAGTAAGGATGTAGTTCATGTGGAAAAAAAATTAGCATACAAAAAAATATAATTATAACAAATAACGTTATTTTCTCAGGGTTACAAAATGTTAATTGCTGCTGTCAACTAAAAAAATGTTAAAATTGTATTTATTTTCCAAGTCAGTTGAGTGAACGATTCAATGACTCACTCATAAAGTCTGTAAATTAAATACATAATAATAATACAACATATTAGTGTTTGAAAAGAAACGTACGGCTCTCAAGGCAAACATGCTCAGGTCAAAAATCAAATGAAATAATCAAAATATTTCTCTAGAATTCTCATAACCTATGCAAAACATACATGATTATTTATTATTTAAGCGATAATTTATGCTTATGTGTAAATAAAATAATCAGTGTATTACAGTCATTTTTACATTTACTTTATTTACAATAAAAACCCATTTGTCAGTGGCGTTTTCTTGCGGAGGCCAAGGGAAGCCAGGCTTCCTCACTTTTTCAGAATATAATCGTCATTTAATAAACACTTTTGTTTTCACAGTTTACGTAATCCTTCTGTCATCTCCTCATCGTCTCTCTTCATTCATTACTGAGCGTTTTATGATGTGTAAAACAGCGCCCCTATAAAAGTGACATGGTGAATGAGCGTTGAAAACATGGTACTGCACCCTGTGTCTGTGAGGAGGCCAGGCTGAGTTGGCGTCCCTTGATAGAAAAAAAAAGAATGATTAACCAATCAGGTGACGCTATTGTTACGACACTGCTCCCCTGTGATTGGTCAGGACAGTGTCAAGGGAAGCCATGAACTTGTTGGCATCAGGCCAATCACATCACGTTATCATCGTCAATGAATGAATGAATGAAATAGCGGAAGATTTGTGGATTTGTGTTGACATCTTGTTTAGCTAGTTAGCTAAAATTATTAATTGTAATTATGGAGGGTGGAGATTTGGAGTATTTGATCAAAAAAATCTTTTACTAAACTGCCTCTACAGCAGCAGTTTGTGAGAGAGAGCTAGAGAGAGAGAGCGCGTGTGGTCTAAACTGCCCATTTAGCAATGTGTTATTTTTTTAATGTGATTATAGTTCTTCTTACTGTTTCTTGCGTGCTTTGATTAAGCAGCATGTGAGTGCACTTTGTTGTTTATTGTTGTGATTGTTTGTGAATAACCGCTATTGTATATCCTTACATGAGCGTCACACCGATTTAAGGGTGTATTAAATGAAAAAGGTTATCTTCTTGTTGCTTACCGTTGGCGTTTCCTATCTGCGAATGTTTTAATAAAAAAACACCGTGAAAGATATTTAAGAGGACTGACTGTGTATGTGTGTGTGTGAGTGAGAGAGAGAGAGAGAGAGAGAGAGAGAGAGAGCGAGAGAGCGAGAGCGCGTCCGTGCTCAAAGTGTTGGATTGTAACAAGCGTAAGTCCCGGTAAGATGATGCTGGGCGCTCTAATAGTTCATCCAAATAGCAACATATAAATGGTAACATGATTTTCTGCCCCCACCCCTTAAAACACACAGCTTAGAGGTTGTGTCTTAATTGGCTTCCTCAGAAATTTTCCCCACGCCACGCCACTGCCATTTGTTAACATTGCATTAACTAACAATAAGCAATATATTTGTTACAGTATTTATTAATCTTTGTTAATGTTAGTTACTAACACATATAATTAATATACTTAATGTAATTAGTATAAATAATATAATAATAAATAAATAAGTAAATGTAGCATTTATTATTATACCCATATTACTTTATTTTATAAAATATGAATATTAAGAATGCATTATGGTTATGCAAATTTCATGATGTATAGAGTAACCAAATTATTTATACAGTGTTAACTAATGTTATTTAGTTAACTAATGTCACTAAATGTTAACAAATGGAAGCTTATTGTAAAATTCAAAAATTAAAATCCATGAAGAATCACCATTAAGAATGCAAATATGGTTATGCAAATGTCATGATATTTATACAGTGGATGATTCAGTGACTCACTCATAAAGTCTGTAAATGAAATGCATAATAGTAATAGAAAATATTAGTGTTTGAACTGAAACGCAGGACTCTCGAAGCAAACATGTTCAGGTCATGTTTTACCCCAAAAATCTAATTAAATAATCAAATATTTTAGCATTATTTTCATGATAGTTAGGCACATTTTTCTAGAATTCTCATTACCTTATGCAAAACATATATGATTATTTAAATTATAAAAAGGACTTGTACTTCCTTTAATTTATGCTTATGTTTAAAAAATAAAAATCAATCAATCATCTTCCTAAATTAATTATTAAATTCTTTTTTACTTATTATCTTAAAACAACTATATTAAAAATTATAATAAATACAATTATTTAAAAATAGTGTAGTAAAAGTTTATTTTTTATAAAACACATCTCTATAAAAAATAAAATAAAAAATAATATAAATTAAAAAAATAAAATAATATAAATTAAAAAAATAAAATAATATATATTAAAAATAAATAATCTTCCTAAAATATTTATTTTATTTATCTTACTGTAGTACAATAAGCAATATATTTGTTACAGTATTTATTAATCTTTGTTAATGTTAGTGTTAATAATAACAACTGTTCATTGTTAGTTCGGGTCCATTAAATAATACAAACAGATGCAACTTTTGATTTTAATAGTATATTAGTAAATGTTGAGATTAACATTAACTAAGATTAACAAATGCTTTATAACTGTATTGTTAGTTCTCGTTATCTAACGCAGTTAAATAATGTTACCAAATGGAGCCTTATTGTAAAATTCAATAATGAAAATCACCATTAAGAATGCATTATGGTTATGCAAATTTCATGATATTTATACAGTGATTCTGATCACATATAAATAATTCAAGATTGAATTAACGTGAAATATAACGCTAACCCTTAAAATAAACCGCTCCTTCAAAATTACCCTCATTATATCGACTCGTGAAAGTTATTTCAAGGGTAAAACTGACTTAGAAAGAAATCGGTGGCGCTGCCCTTCAATCTAAACATGTACACAAACACACTGACGGCGCGTATCGACGGATTTCACGTGTTGCTAGTTGCAAGTTCACCTGCAGAGCGCTGAACACGAGACTGAAATCTCTCACCTGCGGACAAGCTGAACGATCAGCAAACAACCAGCGAGAAAAAAGAGCTCGATAGCCTTCAGCGGCTTCGCCCCGCGGGGCCGTTATGACCAGAACAGCGGCCCCGGCCCCTGGGAGCGAGCGGCGGTCGAGGCCCCTGCGTGCAGACGAGCGCTGCGTGCTGTTTCTCACTGTCCCGAACCTCCATCACACCCCTGGGAGCCCGGAGGAGCCAAAGCCCCCAGACACGCATACGAGAGCACAGGTAAACAACAGAGCCAGCGGGGCCGAAACACCTGAGGGTGCTTTACTTTCTCACAATTTGCCGAGATGTCATTTATCTTTTTATTTTTATTTTTTACTTTAAGTACTTAAAAATAAAACTGAAATATGAATTAAAAGAGAGCTATATTAGACATTTAAGGAAATAAACTAATAAAAAATTATTACAAAAGAAATTTACTCATTTTAATTGAAATTAAAACGCAAAGAAAAAATATGTAAATTAAAATGAATGTAAAATTATAAATGTGCATTTTCACACCACAGTCTTCGTTTGTATATACATAATAAAATAAATAAAATGTATTAATATAAAAAAGCAATATATATGTTTATATATTATTTATTTAGTGTCACTGTATATATCATTTATTTACTTCAATCTGTTTTTTTTATTCACATAATTAAAAATGATTACGATTATGCATTGTGATTATGAGAATTTTTGAGTAAATTGTCCAGATAATAATTTAAATGCCAAAAAATAAATCTAAAACTAGGCTCTATTTTCTTCATACAAAATATAATGTCTCATGTTTATTCCTTATTTTCTGTGGGTGAGATATGACCCAGTCCTTCTTTGTTATATGTTCCTGACCAGTGTTATTTATCTTAGCTTTATTCATATTTTTAGTTTTTATGTTAATTTTAGTTAAATCTGTAGTAATTTCGTTATATGCTTTTATTTTATATATTTATTTTTCTTTCAGTTTTATTTTTTGTATTATTTCCACTTAATAATTTTAGTGCTTCAACTTAAACTTATTTTGGTTTATTGCCAAAGCAACTTTTGTAAATTTTCATTAAGTTCAAAACCTAATATTTTATTTTATTTCAACAGAAATGTTTTGGAAATTACCCTTTGGTGAAAATCCAGTGTTTAATGTTGTTTATGTGTCTATGTGGTGTTTTTAATCTGCTTTAAGACAAACCATGTGTAAGTTCATAAGTCGACAGCATTGCTGAGTATTTCCTCCTTAAAACTGCAGTGAACCAAAGACAGTCTCAGAAACACGCTTTGAAATCGCTGGTGTTTCTGACGTCACAAACTACCTTGTAACCAATCAGATCAACGTGTGATCGTCAACCAGTGGATCTCTGAGCTGAGGGAGTGAGTGGAGGCGGGGCTCATTTGCATATTCATAGAACCGCGCATACTAAATGAGGCAAGAGTTCAAAAGATTATTTTCAAAGAAAAACGTTTAAATATGTCATTTTGGTGATTAAATATGAGTTTTAAGGGATAAGATTATTAACTAGTGATCATTATGAGTGTTTGGTGTGTGTGCGCGCGTGTATGTGTGTGCGCACATGTATGTGTGTGTGTGCGCGTGTGTGTGTACGCGCATGTGTGTCCATGTGTGTGCATGTATGTATGTGTGTGTATGTATGTGTGTGTGATGTCACCTGACTGGCGCTTTCTTCATATGCTCTCCGATGAACGTGGCGTTGGTCATGCCCATCAGTGTGTTAGCGAGTGAGATGACGGACAGCAGGTGTTGCGTGGTCACGGCTCTCGACACGCCGTACGTTCCCTTCCCCACGACCTCGGACACGGAGAGCTTCTCGACCGCCCCCTGCGCCAGCCGGCGGAGCAGCGAGTCCTTGAAGGTGGGCAGCATCAGAGACATGTGCCCGCCGCGCGAGATCAGGCCGAAGGAGATGGGTGTGTGTGGGCGCAGCATGCCGAGCCGGTTCACACACACCTCGTCCAGGTCCCCATTCAGGCCCCAGGCGTGCAGGCAGGACATGAAGAGCTTGGCCGTGTCCATGGTCAGGTTGTACTCCAGGAGACTCAGAGACTTCGACTTCTCCTCACGCCGACGCTGCTCTTCCTCTTCATCCTCGTCTTCGTCCAGCAGGTGCTCCTTGATGTTTTCTTTAATGGTCTCCTTCACCTGTGCAGGTGAAGTGATGGGACATGTGACCACAAATAAACCAACAACAGACAATTTTTTATGCTTTTATTTCTCCGTTTGTCTTTTTTTACATCTAGAAAGCAAAATAAAGCCTAAAGCTTTTGACTACCAGTGTTATTAATATATTTTGAGTTTTCATGTTAATTTTTTTAGTCATTTCATTATGTGCCTTTATATATATATATATATATATATATATATATATATATATATATATATATATATATATATATATATATATATAGGTTTAATTTATTTTTATTACAATTTTAGTTAGCATTTATTTCAAGGTAATAATTTTGGTGATTCAACTTACTTTAGTGTATTGTCAATGCAACATTTCTAAAAGTATATTCAAAAGCAAATATTCTGAAGTTTTTCAACTAATATTCATTTATTTATTTTTTTATTTCAGCTTTATTTCACTTAGCTGAAATGTTTTAATAGTTTTAGTTTACGATAATAACCCTGTTAACTACTTTTAATCATTCATTTTTAAATTTAAACTATAATGTTTAATATACATTTTTATTCCTATAAAAATAAACATGTAAAATAACATGTTTATAAAATATAAAACCATTAAATATAAACACAAATAAATATAATTTATAATAATAAATATATAAGTAAATATAGTATTTATTATTAAACTCATGTTATTTTATTATTTGATAAAAATACAATTCAAATTAATTAGAAATAATATTTATTACCTTCCTAAATCATTTTATATAAAAACATATTTATAAAAATATAAAAAAATGAAATGTTATATATATATATATATATATATATATACACACACACACACATATTCATACATACATACATATATACTTATATATACATATATACATATGTACACATTTTTTATTAAATAGTTTTTTATTATCTAAATTTAGTACTTTTATATTACGGATTATAGCAAATACAATTATTTAAAAATAGTGTCTTAAAATATTTTTATAGAACAATTATAATTAAATTAAGTAAATAATTATATATATATATATATATAAATAATCTTCCTAAAATATTTATTTTTTAAGCTTAATTTAGGACAATTATATAACAAATAATAATAAATACAATTATTTAAAAACAAATCAAATTGTAAATGCATTTAATCACTTCCCCCTGAACCACATTTAAATTCCCCAATAAGGGATTTTCCAACCATCGGATCAATTCAATTGATCTGCAGATGAAACGCAAGAACACATTAGACAGGTTTATAAAGTTGACTGTAAAGTGGATTGCTATGGATTGCAGGACAGCGATAGTCTTTTGTTCAGTGATATGGAAAAAAATAAACAATCAAGAGTCTGACCTGTTTGAAAATCTTATTGGCCAGGAATGAGCCGCTCTTGTCGGCCCCGCCGGGAGCTTTCTGCAGGGATTCTGGGGAGACGAGAGTGGGATTGGGACGCTGCGCCTCCTCCGTCAGTAACTGGATGATGACGGCCTCCACGTCGAAAAACAGCACGTGCATGTCGGGATCCGTGACGTTCGTCTTCATGGCCTGGACCACCAGCGAGTTGTGGGAGTATTTGGGAAGGTTCCCCTACAAACAAGAAAGAAGATTGGGTTTTTTTCAGGCCGTTTTGTGCCACTGATTCAAAGAAAACCTTCTATAAAAGGAACAACTTTACAAGAGACAGCAAGAAAAATGTGTCTGTGACTGTTCTGGAACAACAAAGAAGCTCGGGTCAATGATTTTGCTCCGGCGTCTCCATGATGAAAAGGAAACTGCAGTGAGAGCGGACGAGCAGAGAGTCAAACACACTTCGCCGTTAAGTAGAGCTGCGCGATTCTGGATGAACTGAGAAACACAATTTCTTTTGTTTTTTCAAATAGAGATCACCACTCTGAACAGACATCTAAATATATAGTATAAATAAATAGTAATTTACAAGAGGTTTTGACAAAACGTTAATTGCTGCAGTCTATTTAAAAATGTTTGAATTAGTTTTTTTTTAATCGGTTTGACTGAATGATTTCATGACTCGCTCATATCATAGACAGTAAAAGAAATGGACACAGCGACCCCATTGGAACTCAATTGAGACAAGTGAAGCCCATTTTTAGCGATTTCTTAGCACTTCCTTTCCTGATGCGCAGACTCAAACCGAGCAAAGCGTTACACGGACAACATGAGCAACCCGTCTGTCTTCTAGTAGCTGTGCAGAGAGAAATCTGAATCATTCCCTTCCGAAACTCACAGAGACGGAGAGTGTGAGTATGAGCTGTCCATGAGCTGGAGCAGGAGCAACTTTTGCTAAGTATTCTGATTAATTATATTGTCATTTTGCCTCCACGTCCCCCGATTGCCCACGAGCTTCTCCTCCTGTCCATACGGTAATCTCTCTACTGTGCGACAGAGAGTCACGTGGTTATGACGCAATCGTTAGCCTACTTTTACAAAAACTGCTTCTACGGGGCCATAACATAAGCTACAAGGTAATGGAGCATTTTATACATTGTCGTGCTTCTTTAGAAATAAATAATGGACAAATGGAGTCTTCAAACGCCTCAGATGTAAAGTTATTCGCTGTCAAAGTGACGCCAAAATGAATGGGAGTCAATGGGATGCTAACTGCAGGTGAAGTTCTGCTACAAGATGGTGGCACGCGGCCGGCTTCAACTTCCGGTCGACTTCCTTCCCGCCTGGCTCATATAGACATTTGAATGATTCAATGGCACACTCATATCAACGTTTGAATGATTCAATGACTCACTCATATCGACATTTGAATGATTCAATGGCTCACTCATATCAACAATTGAATGTTTCAGTGACTCACTCATATCGACATTTGAATGATTCAATGACTCTCATATCGACATTTGAATGATTCAATGACTCACTCATATCAACAATTGAATGATTCAATGGCTCACTCATATCAACAATTGAATGTTTCAGTGACTCACTCAAATCGACATTTGAATGATTCAATGACTCTCATATCGACATTTGAATGATTCAATGACTCACTCATATCAACAATTGAATGATTCAATGACTCACTCATATCGACATTTGAATGATTCAATGACTCACTCATATCAACATTTGAATGATTCCATGATTCACTTATATAGACATTTGAATGATTCAATGACTCACTCATATCAACATTTGAATGATTCCATGATTCACTTATATAGACATTTGAATGATTCAATGACTCACTCATATCAACAATTGAATGATTCAATGACTCACTCATATCAACAATTGATAGTTTCAGTGACTCACTCATATCGACATTTGAATGATTCAATGACTCTCATATCGACATTTGAATGATACAATGACTCACTCATATCAACAATTGAATGATTCAATGACTCACTCATATCGACATTTGAATGATTCAATGACTCACTCATATCAACATTTGAATGATTCCATGATTCACTTATATAGACATTTGAATGATTCAATGACTCACTCATATGAACATTTGAATGATTCCATGATTCACTTATATAGACATTTGAATGATTCAATGACTCACTCATATCAACAATTGAATGATTCAATGACTCACTCATATCAACAATTGATAGTTTCAGTGACTCACTCATATCGACATTTGAATGATTCAATGACTCTCATATCGACATTTGAATGATACAATGACTCACTCATATCAACAATTGAATGATTCAATGACTCACTCATATCGACATTTGAATGATTCAATGACTCACTCATATCAACATTTGAATGATTCCATGATTCACTTATATAGACATTTGAATGATTCAATGACTCGCTCATATAGACATTTGAATAATTCAATGACTCACTCATATCAACAATTGAATGATTCAATGACTCACTCATATCGACATTTGAATGATTCAATGACTCACTCATATCAACAATTGAACGATTCAATGACTCACTCATATCGACATTTGAATGGTTCAATGACTCACTCATATCAACAATTGAATGATTCAATGACTCATTCATATCGACAATTGAATGATTCAATGACTCACTCATATCAACATTTGAATGATTCCATGATTCACTTATATAGACATTTGAATGATTCAATGACTCGCTCATATAGACATTTGAATAATTCAATGACTCACTCATATCAACAATTGAATGATTCAATGACTCACTCATATCAACAATTGAACGATTCAATGACTCACTCATATCGACATTTGAATGATTCAATGACTCACTCATTTCAACATTTGAATGATTCCATGATTCACTTATATAGACATTTGAATGATTCAATGACTCGCTCATAGAGACATTTGAATGATTCAATGACACACTCATATAGAATTTAATAAATAAACTAATAAACAATTAATGAATTAACATATGAATAAATTAATAAATGAATAGATGAGTTAATGAAATGAAAATCAGCAGATGAATCATTCTAAAAACAGGCTCCATGTTCTCGAAATAAAATCCATGTTCCTCTATCTGCAGGGTGAATTGGATGCGTTTCCATGTGATTCAAGCCCTCCTCAATACGCAGCTCATTATAACAGCAGTAATCAGCAAGTCTTCTTCAAACACATCAGTCAAAAGTTGTTCAGCGCGCAGGATAATCTATTTATTTCATGATCTGTGTAATAATCTCTAATGCTCATTAAGCCCTCCAGCATTCATTTCATCTCATCTGCTTCCAGTCGGCCCGTATTAAATAGCGAGCTTGCTAATTGTTATTCAATGTTAATTCGATGAACAAAGCACCTGCGATCCATTAGAGACATCAGGGAGGATGTTTACGACCGGCCCGATTCAGACGCGCTTCCTAACCAAAACTTCTGTGGCTGAACATAAAAATGCACAAAGCATTAGATAAATGACCCAGAAGGCTGTGCGTTAAGGTACAATTTGAACGTGGCTCATGCAATCGTGTTTTTGAGTTGAAATTATTCTTTTGATATCGGTTTTCTTTATGAAGTGCAATGCATTTACTGTGTTAAACTCGTCCTGTATTTCGTGTCCTTCAGTGTAATGTCTGACTCCTGGAGTCTGGCGTACAATGTCTGCTCTTTGTGTTCGTGTTCAATGGCTCTGATGGCGGTCTGAGGGGCCGCATTGATCACACACACACACACACACACACACACACACACACACACACACACACACACACACACACACACACACACACACACACACACACACACACACACACACACACACACACACACACACACACACACACACACACACACACACACACACACACACACACACACACACACACACACACACACACAGCTTGCGCAAGGCCTCGCTCCTTTCATTTTCCTTCAGGTCTCTGGGAAACCAAAGTAAATGGCAACTGTTGCAGTGAAAGAAGACAAATCTGTGAGACAGAGATGAAATATTAGAATATATAGAACTATTAGTGTTTCAGAACTAAATAAATAAATAAATGCCTGACTGAAATGCAATTAAATTAAAAAAGCAAACATACATGAAATAATAAATAAATCTATCTATCTATCTATCTATCTATCTATCTATCTATCTATCTATCTATCTATCTATCTATCTATCTATCTATCTATCTATCTATCTATCATCTATCTATCTATCTATATATAAATAATAATCACCTTACATTATTACATTATTTCTGATTTCTCAGTAACAATTTCTGTCTGATACTGTTGTGTTCAAGAATACACACTATAAATAAAAATAAAATATGAAATTATTAGATTTCAGGAGTAAATTAATATAGGACTAATAAAATCATCTGAATATATAAATATTTAAATAAAATAATATATATATGAGGGTCTCAGTAACAATTTCTATCTGTCTGACACTGTTGTGATAAGGACAAACACTATAAATAATAAATAAAATCATCTGAAATTATTAGAACATTCCAGAGCTAATTTAATAAATGTCTGACTGAGATAAAATAATAATAATAAAATCGAATCGAATACATAAAATTAAATAAATAACAAAAAATATGTGGGTCTCAGTAACATAATTTCTGTTCAAAATCACACACTATCTGAATGCAGACCAGTCTCTCTCTCACACACACACACACACACACACACACACACACACACACACACACACACACACACACACACACAGGCGCATCATTAGGCTGAACAGAGCGCTGTCCCAGAACCACTGGGCTATTTTAAACACATCATTACAGGACACCTGATACCAGAGCAGCGTCTGAGGCGTCTGTAAACCTCCTGCAGTATATGCTTTAGATCTCAGCACATCACGTGACGCTTTTAATGACAGAGAGACAAGGCAAGGCATTCAAATACACACTAAATGAGCAATTTATGTCATGTGACCCAAGATTAATTTGACTGCATGACATCAACAACATTGCATAGTTTTATATGATTAATTGTAGATTATTATTTGCATTTAGCACAGCTTTCCCCTGCAGTCAGCAAGCCTATGAACACACACGTGTGACGTGTTCTCGAGACGCAAGACGAAGCAGAGCGTGACGACATCATATCCTGATGTACACAAACACACAGAGAGTGATCATGGACACACACTGCCCTCTAGAGGACATTCAACACCACACAAACACACTCTTGACTCCACTGCAACTTCTGACTACATTCAAACACACACAAACAAAACCTCTGACAGCCAATAAGAACGACTCTAACTCAATCTGACATGCTAAACACATCGCCAGCTCTAAATGTAGACGGTTAATGTGAGCATAGCATGCAGAAGTGTGTTTACAAGCGTGCTGTAAAATAAACACTAGCAGACAAGTGTGTCGATGATAGAAACAAACTATAGATGCACGGGCCATTACTAAATCAATACACACACGTAAAACAAACACACTCTCTTTTACAAATGCATTAACACAGACAAGTGTAAAAAAGTGTCCTCTCAAGGACATCAAGAGCGCACACTTTTAAAGAGGACCTATTACAGGCTTATACTGAGTGTTTCAGGCTCTACTAGAACAGGTTTTCCAGCTTGAATGTTGATTATTTTCCTCATATTCTCCATTGTTGCGGCTCCTCTCTTCCCAGTCTGTCAGTAACGCTCTGTTTACTTCCTGTCTAGGGTCGGGTATCGTTTTCATTTTAATGATTCCGAATTCGATTCTGCTTATCGATTCCTAATTTCGATTCCAATAAGGTAAAAAAAAAAAAACTTAGATATCATTTACATTTAATCTTATTGCAAAACATTTAATTGTAGCTGAATATCATATAGATAATATATATATATATATATATGCATATCAATATAGATGCACTTTTATGATGGATAGATGCACTTTTATGATGTATAAATGCACTTTTATGATGGATAGATGCACTTATGATGGATAAATACACTTATGATGGATAGATGCACTTTTATGATGTATAAATGCACTTTTATGATGGATAGATGCACTTTTATCATGGATAGATGCACTTTTATGATGTATAGATGCACTTTTATGATGAATAGATGCACTTTTATGATGGATAGATGCGCTTTTATGATGGATAGATGCACTTTTATAATGGATAGATGCACTTTTATGATGTATAGATGCACTTTTATGATGAATAGATGTACTTTTATGATGGATAGATGCACTTTTATAATGGATAGATGCACTTTTATGAAGGATAGATGCACTTTTATAATGTATAGATGCACTTTTATGATGAATAAATGCACTTTTATGATGGATAGATGCACTTTTATGATGGATAGATGCACTTTTATGATGTATAGATGCACTTTTATGATTTATAGATGCACTTTTATGATGGATAGATGCACTTTTATGATAGATAGATGCACTTTTATGATGATAGATGCACTTTTATGATGTATAGATGCACTTTTATTATGGACAGACGCACTTTTTTTTTTTTTCTTTTTTTTTTTATATAACTCCCAATTGTATTGAATTCACGTTTATTTGAATAGTGCTTTTCACAATACACATTTCAAAGCAGCTTTACAGAAAGTGCATGAGTCCAAATTACAATTTAGGGTGATCTATTATCAGAGGAAACTGTCTAAGTATTTCAGAAATGTACATATGCAAAGTCATAGTTAGCAAAAAATGTATTAATTTAAAGAATGTAATAATTTAATGCAGATACAATGAGCTCATTGAAGTAATGAATATTTTAATTAATCTTTCATTTGATATTCGTCTGACAGAAGGATGTCATATACACCTAGGTTGGCTTCAGGGTGAGTAAATCATGGGCTAATTTTAATTTTTGGGTGAACTATCCCTTTAAAATCTCAGTGTTGATGGATATCTCTCTCTCTCACACACACACACACACACACACACACACACACACACACACACACACACACACACACACACACACGGCTCTGACCTTGTCAGCGTTGTCTGCGGCGAGCAGGTTGGTGGCGAGCGTCTGCAGCTTGTGCTGGGCCATGTTCTTGAGCGCCGCCAGACTGCGGCGGGTCATGGCCTGCTTCAGGTTCACCGCCGGGTGATTGAGAGAGTCCAGAGCCGCCGGGACCACCTCGTCACACGCGTTCAAGATCTCCACCGCTGTTATTCCCATCACACAGCGGTCCAGCGCGCCTGAAACACACACACACACACACACACACACACACACACACACACACACACACACTCATGAACAACACACTCAGCGTGTCTGTCTCAGGGTCAGCATCACTAAAACTAAAACCTTAAAACTGTATTGTTACTTACACTCATCAAACACTAATACAGCTTATGAGAGTGTGTGTGTGTGAGTGTGATTGAGTGAGTGTGTGATGGGTAGGTTTAGGGTTAGTGTGTGTGTGTGTGTGTGTGTGTGTGTGTGTGAGATGGATAGGGTTAGGGTTAGTGTGTGTGTGTGTGTGTGTAATGGGTAGGTTTAGGGTTAGGGTTAGTGTGTGTGTGTGATGGGTAGGTTAAGGGGTAAGATTAGTGTGTGTGTGTTTGTGAGATGGATAGGTTTAGGGGTAGGGTTAGTGTGTGTGTGTGTGTGTGTGTGTGTGTGTGTGTGTGTGTGTGTGTGTGTGTGTGTGTGTGTGTGTGTGTGTGTGTGTGTGTGAGATGGGTAGGTTTAGGGGTCGGGTTTGTGTGTGTGTGTGTGTGTGTGTGTGTGTGTGTGTGTGTGTGTGTGTGTGTGTGTGTGTGTGTGCGAGATCGGTAGGTTTAGGGGTCGGGTTAGTGTGTGTGTGTGTGAGTGTGATTGTAGGTTTAGGGTTAGTGTGTGTGTGTGTGTGAGTGTGATGGGTAGGTTTAGGGTTAAAGTGTGTGTGTGTGATGGGTAGGTTTAGGGGTTGGGTTAGCGTGTATGTGTGTGTGTGATGGGTAGGTTTAGGGGTCGGGTTAGTGTGTGTGTTGGGTAGGTTTAGGGTTAGTGTAAGGGGACAAAATATACAGTTTGTACAGTATAAAAACCATTACGTCTATGGAGAGTCCCCACAAAGATAGCGAACCACTGTAGTCACTTGGACTATTTTAACGATGTCTTTACTAACTTTTCTGGGCTGGCAGATGAAATTACCTAGAAGCCTATGGAGGGGTGAGACAGATCTCAGATTTCATCAAAAAATATCTTAATTTGTGTTCCGAAGATGAACAAAAGTCTTAAAGGGATAGTTCACTTTGAAATTAAATTTTGGTGTGTTTTAGCTTACCTCAAGGGCATCCAAGATGTAGGTGTCTTTTTTTCCGCAGTAGTTTAAATTTGGATATTTTTAGGTCAAACCGTTCTTGTCTGTCAGTCCTATAATGCAGGTCTATGGTCACTGTCTCAAAGAGCATGCACAGAGTCCAAATTAAAACAATTCCCCATCGTCCAAATTACACAATTCCCCATCGGAAGTACACACTGATGGCCTAAGACACGAAACGAGCGGTTTGTGTGAGAAAACGAACAGTATTTATATAGTTTTTAACTCTTATACACAGCCACGTCCAAGTGGTCTGAGGGCGCGAGCGCATCCTGCTGTGTGACGTGTGCGCAGACTGGTGCATAGATATATACACTAGATTTCGCCTTGTCTACAGCAGTTCATTGGAACGAACCAAGAAGTCCTCGCTGCAGCCTGTAGCACGATGACGTAGTTGGATGATCCAATACGTACTGAATGGGGAGGTTCGGATCATTTTGCTGACTCTCTTGTTCGATATCGTTCATCAAAATGAATGAATCTTTTTTCGAGTCATTTCGTTCATTTAAGGGGCTTTAAATGTTATACTTTTAACTGGCAAATTCCCCGAACACATCCACCTACGCAATCTTGATCATATTCTGAATTAAGAAATCATTATAATGCAGTCAAAAATAATTTACAGGGAACATAATTACTAAGAGTCTTTTGTTCATTTGTCACGTTCATGAACATAATTCGCATGCGCTGGTCTTAAGTGAGATGATGTTCTAACCTGTGTAGTAGTAGCCTACTGATAAATAGTAATAAGTAATTATTGATGAATAAGTAATTATTTACATCAATGTGATGCTTTCCTAGTTTCTCTCTACATACATGCAAAATAGTTAATTTTACAACATTTTAAATCACATGATTTTAAACCTAAATGTGATGGATTTAATGCGTGTATACAGAACATTTTAAAATAAAGCCATTTTATTTTATTCAGGTCATATTTGCTGTTGAGTGAAAGCAAAAATGAGTCAAGTAATTGTCTCTGTAATTTTAATCATAGAGGTAGGCCTACAATAGCCTACAATATGGTCTGTAAACAACTTAAAATACCAGTAGGCTACACATTCGCAAACGCAAAAACGCAAAAATAATAACAGCATCAAGAAACTAAATCTTGTCAGAAAAAAAAGTGCTTAATGATATTTTGCCTGGTAAGAGTTCCTTCTTTAATGGCTATACTAATTTCCACAGTGCTCTGTAGCCTACATAAGGTCCCTTACGAAATCGTCCCGTACAAGTAAGATGATGTGTCCCGTATCAAATCAATAATGGACGGGATTTGTCCCGTATTTTTCATTAGGCCCACACATAGTAGAATAAAAACATAAGGATTTTACAGAATGGATAATACTAATAGCAAATATAAAAATATCAATTTCACAATAGTAGAGAAGCTCATTGCATGATTGCATTTTAGCGTCTTTGTTTCTATAGCGACAGAGTTTTATGTACGTACATCATGCCATGATGTACATAAAAAAACAAAAAAAAACCTGAATTTAAGTTTAATATACAAACTGATCACAGCAGTCAGATCACGCAGTTGTCACTCAAGTGATCATTTATTTTTAACTTAAATTCAGGTTTTTATTTTATTTTTTATTTATACAGACCAAAACGTACCACCGCGCATGCGTGTCCAGTACGTACTGGATCATCCAACTACGTCATCGTGCTACAGGCTGCAGCGAGGGGTGTCTCGAACGAATGTCTTTAATGTGACATCTAGTGTATATGTGTTTAGCAGAAGAAAGGAAATCATACAGGTTTGAAACAACTTGAGGGAGAGTAAATGATGACAGAATTTTCATTTTTGGGTGAACTATCCCTTTAAGTGAAATAACTTCATAAAAGAGCATTCTACTTGTATTAAACCCAGGACTGTCCAATGAAATCTGTTTAACAGAGAGGGGAGTCACCTGTGTCCATCTGCCACACGTATACGGAGCCGTCGGAGCATCCCACCACCAGGTAGTCGTCGCACGGCCTCCACTTGATGACCTGGATGGGGAACAGGTGTCTGGAGGCCAGCATGATGCACTTCCGCTCTCTCAAGCTCAGCAGGCCCACGGAGTGATCGCTGGCCACCGAACACACACAGTGCTGCACGCGCGTCTGCAGAGAGAGAGGAAACACAACACCATGAGCGAGCAGAGGAAGGGGCGGGGCTTAGAGGCACAGATACTGTCTCCGATTGGTCAAGAATGATGGGTCTAATTCATATTAAATTAATAACTCTGTACTATGTCTCCTTTGTAAGTTGTAAAATCCAGCTTTTAATGTTGTTTATGTGTCTATATGGTGTTTTTAATGTGCTTTAAGACAAACCATGTGTAAATTCATAAGTCGACAGCATTGCTGAGTATTTCCTCCTTAAAACTGCAGTGAACCAAAGACAGTCTCAGAAACACGCTTTGAAATCGCTGGTGTTTCTGACGTCACAAACTACCTTGTAACCAATCAGATCAACGTGTGATCGTCAACCAGTGGATCTCTGAGCTGAGTGAGTGAGTGGAGGCGGGGCTCATTTGCATATTCATAGAACCGCGCATACTAAATGAGGCAAGGGTGTCGAGTTACATTCAAGATATTTTAAGAGATAAAGCATTTTTTTCAAGGAAAAAAGGTTTAAATATGTCATTTTGGTGATCAAAGATGAGTTTTAAGGGATAAAATGATTGACTACAGGGGGACTTTAAAGTTTCTTTCAGAGCATGTAATAAGCACCAGCTAAATTATGGCGAGATTTTCATTCATAATAAAGATTAAAACCCCACACAGAGGCTCTCCGATCGATCCTGTCTCGCTTTATTCACACTGAATGAAACGGCTGCTGCCGGCGAATTGAGAAATGCCAAAGACATGTGGAAAAAACACAACGGAGAAGTCAAAACCTGCCAACAATGAAGGAGGAAATGATATCAGTGCGACTCGAATCAAAAAGCAGAGCATCCCACTTCACGTAAGGTCACTGAGTTACACAACAAATCCTGCAGGAAAGGTCAAACAGGACTTAAGAGAGGGAGACTCGGAGCGTTTCCATGGCAACGGCGCAGGCTTTTCTTTTGATGGCGTTTCGGAGCCTGACATTTAGTGCTGGACGTTTCTGTCTAATTGGTCACCAAGGTGAGACTCAGAGATTAGAAATTCTGCAGCCGTCTAGCACCGATGAACTTTTCAATGTCTAGAGAGGAACCTTTACGGGGAAAAAGTGCGGGCGAGTAAATGATGACAGAATATTCATTTTTGGGTGAAGTTTTCTGTGTGCGTGTTGACAGGCAATGATATTCAGTTTCGTAGAACCCTGTGAAATCAGTGTAATTTTCTTTCCCATATTCGTTTTTTTTTTTTTTTTCGTTAGAATTTTTGCAGATTCAATTTTATTTTCTGTTTTAATTTTTTGGGACTAAAAGAATCACATTTTTAGTAATCAAAAAGGCTGTAATCATTTGAAATCATGAAACTTTTCTTAATTTATTAATTAATAATTTTATTCATTTATTAATAGCTTAACAAATTTCATTTTTAGGACCCTATGAAATATGTTTCTGGAATCCATTTTAATGGTTTAATTAACTTTTAATAATCAAAAAACAAGTCTAATCAACTGAAATCATGAAACTTATACAATTAACAACAATTTATTAAAATTTTAACAAAAATTACATTTTCAGTGCCCTATGAAATACATGTTATTTTTTTTTTCTCCTTCAAATTCCGTTTTATTTTTTTACCAAATTCTGTATTTTCGGTTTTACGTTTTCTGGAATCCATTTTAATGGTTTAATTAATTTTTAATAATCAAAAAGCATGTCTCATCAATTGAAATCATGAAACATATAATTCAACATCAATTTATTAAAAGTTTAACAAAAATTTCATTTTTAGGGCCCTATGAAATACGTTTAATTTTTCTGTCACAATTTCTTCAAGTTAAACAGAACTCTTATTTTGACGGGTTGCTGTGAAGACTTTAGCGTTTCTGTGTGTGCTGATGAAGTGTTTCTCATCTCTCTTTGATATATTCATCAAAATTGGACAAATTCAGTAAAAATGTCATACAATAATGTGATGAGCTATACATCTAGATTGATTACAGTCATCATCCTTGACCAATCAGAGGAAGCATCAGGACCAATAAGCCCCACCCACTTTCACACGCCTCTGACTTCACCTGTATCGTTGAGGAAACTTACGCTGCAGTTTTCCGGAGGCACGATCAGCTGTGTGATTTCTCCTCCATGCACGCAGAAGATATGCTTCATCTCGCCCGTGAAAATGTCCCAGATGATGACGGAGAAGTCGACGCCGCCGGACACTAGCGAGCGCTGGTCGTAGCGCGGCGAGACCTGGTGCGGGTACAGCAAACACGTGACCTTGTGCCTGTGACCTCTGAGGGTGCGGTGAGGAGGCCAGCCTACACACACACAGAGAGAACCACGTTACACACATATAGATACAATGAAGAAACAATAAAAAACACAAACACTAGTTATTGTTAGCATGTTGTTATGGGGGTGCAGTGACATTATAATCATAATTCTGGAGAAAACACTGTTGCAGATTATACAGTTGCTAATAATAATAATAAAATAATAATAATGATCAAAATAAAAATATTATAAATGCAATACTATTAATAATATATAATAACAATAATATATTCTTTATTCACAATGTATAATAATATTGGTAATATTAATAGCAATAACAGTGTGCTAATATAGAGGAAACACAATACTGGTTATTGTTAATAATATTGTTAATAATAAAAATAAATTACAAAATAAAAATGTATAAATATATAATTATATATAACATAAATATGAAATATAAAAACTATATGTTCAA
>NC_138237.1:4113484-4120984 GCF_964197995.2 Scardinius erythrophthalmus | reverse complement strand
TCACATTTTATTTACTTAATTTAAATTTATTATAATTTTACACATAAAATTTGTATGTAAAATAAATAATATCATTTCAAATTTTATTTATTTTATTATTAAACCAGGGGTCGGCAACCCGCGGCTCTAGAGCCGCATGCGGCTCTTAAGCGCCGCCCTAGTGGCTCCCTGGAGCTTTTTCAAAAATATGAAAATGGAAAAAATATTTTTTGTTTTAATATAATTTCTGTAGGAGGAAAAACATGACAAACATTCTTAACCCTTTCGCACGTACGATCACATCGGTAGGTGTGATTAGAACGGTCAGTGCATCACGTGATCAACTGCTAAATTCAAATGTGCTCTCGCGCGTTGGCTGGCGCTGAGCCAGAGACAGGCGCGCTCAGAGCTGTCATATATCACAACTTTTCAGTGTTTTCAACCACATAATGTTTGTTTTAGGTTTCAGACATATAATACAAAAAAAAAAAAATACATTTAGAGTTTGTAAAATACATACTGATGTTAAAGGAAGAGGCAATAATAACCATTTCCATTATAATTAGACACGTTTTATTCATATTAGATACACATTGTGTAAGTAACTTTAAAGTTTACTCTATTCTTCTCCCATTTCACCAGCCACTTACTTTTATGTATTTCGGGAGAAGTGGATGAATTCACGTGTTGTAAATCCAACAGATCCGACAGCTCAACTAACGCGATCGTTATAAAGGTGTTTAAACAACAAAACGCTTCCACTTGCATATATTCGACAATCGGAATATCAGATATTCCATGCCATATCTAACAAATTTGTGAATATTTTCAATAAAAAAGGAAAAATGACATAAAAGCAGATCATCATTCATTCAGCTCTGTTGCTGCTGCGGTGTGTCACTTGACACGCAATGACGCGTCACCATGGAAACCATAAAGTGACATTCTAAATAATGGTCGCCTTGAAAAACTCATGCAGGGGGGAATCAGTAGAATACTGAATGGGACTCATAAATTTTGGGGCATCTCGCCCGGGGGGCGGGGTTACGTCCTGCGTCACATCTCTAATGCGGGTTCTCGTCGACCAGGGTCAGCGCGCACACAGGCAGGCACAGAACTAGCTAGCGAACCTACTTTTAAATCTAATAAGTTATGTTTTTTACAACACGTTTTTGATGGAAAAGTGATGTTTAATTTCCATAGTCTTTGTTTTGAACGAAAGCGAAATCAGGAATCGCGGTCTTTCAGTTTGTTTATCGTTGCCTAGCTACCAAGGGTTGTACAAGATGTTTTTTTTTTATTGCATTACAATATAAATCAATGCAATGGAAATAACACAAAACAATGAACATGAACATGTGGGGATACAGAGAAAATGAAAGTAAATAATAACAGTAAATAAAATACAATTACAATTTACATAAAACTTGTTCTATAATACAGGATGTTTTCAAAGCTTTTTTATTGGAGGGGATTTTTTGAAGTGAAGACAATAATAACTAAATCATAAGCAAAAATTTTGCAACTAGGTTTGAATTTAAGGTATCTTGCTTTGTGGATGTGGTATTTTCCCATCATACAGAACAAGTTTAATATATCATCTAGCTTTTTATTTTCAGAGACATCAGAGTGAAAAATAACCGTACTGACAGAAATATTACATAACTGATGAAATGCAAGAAATATGGAAGCTGAAATTTGAAGCCAAAATTGTTTAGTATAAGAACATAAGTAAAATAAGTGTAAAATAGATTCTTCCTCCTCTTGGCAAAAAGAGCATAGTGGGGAAATATTACTGTAAAATTTACTTAGATATTTATTACAAGGGTAATAACGGTGAATATTTTTAAAATGGATTTCTTCTATTTTATTATGAAACAAAAATTTGTTTGGCAATGTCCATACCTTATGAAAAGTGATATTTGGTAAAAGCGCTAACCATTTCGGTTGTACAAGATGTGCTGTAGCCTTAATTACAGTGGCCAAGTCGCGTTTCATATTAACAGATGAATAGGCTTCGCTCAGTTTAAATACATCCAACCTGAAATGTCTCTTACAAACTATGATGGGACAATGAATCAATACACTGACATGGCAATGCTAGACAGATAGTCTACTTTGTTTGCACAGTCCTACCGTGATTTTCAGGTTGGATGTATTTAATAAACTGAGCGAAGCCTATTCATCTGTTAATATGAAACGCGACTTGGCCATTGTAAATAATTAAGGCTACAGCACATCTTGTACAACTTAAACCCTTGGTAGCTAGGTAACGATAAACAAACTGAAAGACCGCAATTCCTGATTTCGCTTTCGTTCACTAAACAAAGACTATGGAAATTAAACATCACTTTTCCATCAAAAAACGTGTTGTAAAAAACATAACTTATTAGATTTATGACTTAGGTTCGCTAGCTAGTTCTGTGCCTGCCTGTGTGCGCGCTGACCCTGGTCGACGAGAACCCGCATGAGAGAAGTGACGCAGAACGTAACCCCGCCCCCCGGGCGAGATGCCCCAAAATTTATGAATCCCAATAGAGAGCCTAAGTCCCGCCCCTCCGCTTCCGGCTCATGGGACCTTAGTTCGGAAAAAATATGTATGGAAGTCAATGGCGAGAGATAACTTATCTTTTTATTCCGTCTGAACTGTGCCCTGAACTACACATATGATGTTTGTCAATTTAAAAGGTAATTATGAAAGTCAAGAAAGTCGCAGTTTGAAGAGTAACGTTTAGTTTTATGTGAAAATCGCTCAATGAACTACATCTCTCGTCTCGCACTATGTACGTCACAAGATCCGTTGCTTGTATGTGTGTATTCTGGCTCAAAACACTCAGGCATGACGGCGTTACGTTACGATTATAATGTAAGACTATAGAAAAAATGACAGCCGTTAGCTTCAGTAAAGTTAGCTTCATTCATTGAGAGAAAAGGTATGACGTCGCATGTGCGCCTTCTGGGTTTGTAGTCTTTGTAATTACGTATTTTCACAGTCTTATACCTCAACAGTTTTACATCAAACTGCGACTTTCTTGACTTTAAAATGTATCTTTTAAATTGACAAACATCATATGTGTAAATCAGGGCACAATTCAAACGAGATCAAAATATTTGTTGTCTCTCGCCATTGAATACCATACAATATTTTTCCGAAATAAGGTCCCATGGTGGTCGACCGGAAGGGGAGGGACTTAGGCTCTCTATACGGAATACTGTCAGTCAGAATATTTTAAACTTACGTGTGAAAGGGTTAAAGTTTTTCAACGTTGTAAACATAATACACGAATAAATAAATCGAAACATAATACATTAAAATGATAATGGAAGTTAAACTTAAAGCACGATTGTACAGCAGATTAGTCACGTGGTGTGTCATTCTCTCCAGGATGTGCTGCAGGGAAAATAAACATTTAATAATGAATGCTCATTATGTATTTGTAGCCTACTTATCATTTTGATACTAGGGGGCTAATAAAGCTAATATAGACACTTATGTTGCCTTCATTATAAGGCTTTTAATTTTTTGCGGCTCCAGACAGATTTTTTTTTTTTTTTTCGGTCCAATATGGCTCTTTCAACATTTTGGGTTGCCGACCCCTGTATTAAACCCACATTAAAACATGCTAAAAACACACCAGCACACTTCAAACCAAAGGAAAAACACAAAAACATCAGCCGAAGAAACAGAAGAGCGACTAGTCAACGACACACTTAGTTGTGTAACACTACGTTTCAGATCTTAAAAGGACTAAAATAACGACATGAACCTTTTAATTGAACGCATCTGTCTAAAACAGACGAGAAAACAAGCGTAAGAAGCAGAAGCGACTGTAAAGAAGCTCTGGGACTTTGCATGCACCTTCACCGCGTGAAGACGGGTGAGGGGAAAGTCAATGATTGGTCGTTTTAGTGGGAGGAGCATGAGACTTAGCGAATCAGAGTGAGTGACAGCAAAACGGAGGCGGGAACACCACAGGGAGCTCTCAGGACATCCAATCATATTCACAGATGCAAATCCTGTGTGGAATTTTTTAGGGCTGCACAATATATTAAAATGCAATCGATATTGCAATATGGCTGTGATTGTCAAGCGATTTAATCAAGTAAATACAGTATTTGTGCTATTGGTTTCAGAGTGAAGCACGTCATTTACACACGTGTAGCTCATGATAGTGTGTCAGAGTCTGGTTTCCTATGAATCCTGTTGTTTTGTGAGTGTGTGAATGAACAACTGAACTCTGAAACCGGCAGCACTTTTATTTATTTATTTGCCAGCAACCTGTCAAAATAAAAGTTTGATGATATATAATTTGAAAATGGAGAAATTAAGATGCACATATTAGTCATTTTACAGTAAAATAACAAATTTTATTGCTCATTTAAAAATTTTTTACAGGACAATAGTATTATTACAATATATTTCCTTTTTAATATATTTAATAATAATATATTAATATATAGTAATATAATATATAAATAGTGCTGTTTGTTTATATAATGTTTATATATTATTATATTTATATACAGTATTTGCGTGTGTGTATAAATATACTCACACACACATACACACTATATATATATATATATATATATGTACACACTTATATTATATAAACACAAACTTTTATATTTGATGTGATTAATTGTGATTCATCATTTTGACAACCCTAATAAATAAATGAATAAAAAATATAATAAAATGTAGAATAATATGATATATGCAGTGTTTATATAATATAATACTAAATATATTAAATTACGTTATTATTATTAATGTTTATTATATTTATGTAACCTATTAAAAATATAAAAAGATTTTTTTTTAAATGTTTACTTCTTGTAAAAAGTAAATCCAAGTATGAACAACCAATTAAAAAAAAAACTCAAATAATTAAGCTTTAAACAGAAACCTTTAATAAAATATATTAAAATACTAATTAATTAATTATTTAACCTTATTTCATTTTTATTTTTTAAATTTCTATGCAAATGTACTTCCCAAAGCAAAATCACGTCAATCATTCTAGAACGATTTATTCTTTCCCAAATCGAGCTATTCGAGTCATCTGGTGAAACTTCCTGTATTTCCTCATATCGCAGAAACACATTTTTTCCCAATATCGTGCAGCCCAATTTACAATTGGCAAAACAAAATAGTCACAATCAAAATGAAATATGTCAGTATTCTTTGACTGGATGCCTGGCGCATATATAAACATGCGTGTAGAGCTGTTGGCGTGTGCGCCTGCGCCTCGCTGTGGGATGGGCTTACTGGTGCCTCTAGAGGCCGCTGGAGGAATTGCATTTCAGGAGAGTAGAGCTCGGGATCGGGAGCGTCGTCAGGGAGACGCACCACAACACACGGCCCCTCCCACCCCTCCTCCGGCTGGGACAAGGGACGGGGGGGGCGACAACAGACAGAGAGCAAAATCATAATCAAATCAAACACAGACACAAACTACTGTACTGGTGACACATAAACATACACAGGAACAGACTAACAGGAACAAATATTGACAGAACACAAACTGAAGACGAATTCAACACATGAACTTCCCTTTAAAAGTTTGGACTTGGTTTATTTATAAAGAAACTGAACTAGAAGTCAATGATTGGCTGAGAATTAGTCACATGAAATCAAAACTGACTTTCTTAATTCATGTTTCTAGTTCCTGCTTGTTGTGAATGACTCTTCTGTGATGTTATTAAACTGAAATAATCTTTTATCAAAATGTTTGTCTTGTAGTTTCGAACCTCTTGAACCACCTGACTTAAGTCTGGTTTGCACTTGCCCACTTTTCACAAATCCAATCAATTTGTAATTGATAAAGTGAAGTCTGGCATACATTTATTCCACTGCATATCCTGTGTGCATCAATGCATTTGCACACATGATTGTGTGTGTGTGTGTGTGTGTGAGAGAGAGAGAGAGAGAGTGTGCGTGTGTGTGTGTGTGTGTGTGTGTGTGTGTGTGCGAAAGTAAATGTGTGTGAGTGTGTGTGCGGGCGGGAGTGTGTGTGTGCGTGCGTGAGTGTGCGAGAGTGAGTGTGTGTGCACGCTTGTGTGTCCGAGCGTGAATGTGTGCGTGTGTACGTGTAAGTGTACGTGAGTGAGTGTGTGTGTGCGTGAGTGTGAGTGTGTGTGTCTGACCTGTTTGTCGGCGCGGTCGGCTATGCTGTACACCAGAGGAGGGATGGACCCTTCCGGCTTCTTCCCGACGCTGCTGCGGAAGTGTTCGCTGGCCGGGAGACAACTGACACACACACACAGACACTGTTAATGGGCTGAAACTCTGAGCCCACGGGATGGAAGTGTGTGTGTCATAGCTGGATGTTTTACAGTCTGTGAGTGTGTGGTTATTGTTAGTTTTGACAGTGTGCTGTTAGGTAACTTATAGGTAAGTTTTGTTTAAGTCATATGTTTGCAGAGAGTAAATATGTAGATGTGTAGGTGTGTGTGTGGTTATTTGCAAGTGTGCATGTGTTGAAAGTTTCCAAGTATGTAGTAATATATTTGTAGTTTGTAGTGGATATTTGTTGATAGTTTGTTTGTGTGTGTATGGTTGCATGATTCAGGGGGAACGAATCTAATTGCGATTTTTCTGATTAAAAAAATATGATTTAAAATTAGATTTAACAAATATATGCCTCAAAATAACTATAAAATAATAATTGTTATCAATATTTGTAGTAGTAGCAGTAGTAGAATTAAATAAAAAATAAAATATAAATATAAAAACAAAATAAGATTAGGTATTTAATAAGCATTTCAATAATATTTAATGATAAAAATAACAATAATAATAGCAATAATGATTTTATTTTACAATATAACCGTAAAATTATAATGCTAATATTTATGGCTGTTGGCTTTCTTAATTTCTTAATTTTCGAATGTTAAACGATTTTGGTGGAAAACCGCAGAATTCTCTTTTGTCGACAACAACCCGTTTATAAGTGCTTTTTAATAACAAGATTTACAAGACTCTGTACACATTTTTACAGCGTTTTTACTGCAAACTAATTCTGAAAGCACTGGATAATAAGATGCTCACGCATAAATGAACACGGTGACGCTCTTCACTCTGAAACACGCAGTGCATATATTTAATTAAATCACAGCCTTTGAGACTTTATAACAAGCCATTTTGCAATTCTAGTTTTATATGGATTATTAACGCAGCCCCTAGTAATATGAGTTGCTGTGTGTTGTTGTGTGTTGTTGTGTGTTGTTGTGTTACCTGGCAGGTAATTTGTAAATGTAGCTGCAACCATCTTCAGTCCATATTACGACTTTATCAGCAGCGATGAATTCTCCTCCGGCCCACGACTGATTGTTCTCGCTCGGGACCGAACACAGCAGGGAGAAATCACCCGCATCAAACACCTACAGGACAAAACATGATAATAACTCAAACACAAGTGAAGCTCAAACTCCCAATCCCACAGCGCTCATAACTGCGGTTCTCATGGACATACGGAAGCGGGAAACACAATCCTGTATTATGAATTTTTAAGGCCA